>NW_015390539.1:15792-19105 GCF_001527695.2 Protobothrops mucrosquamatus | reverse complement strand
GAATTGGCGGATTATGCTGATGTTTTCAGCGAGACTGAGGCGGATCAATTGCCCCCGCATAGGCCCTATGACTGCCCCATTGACTTAGTCCCTGATGCGCCTCTCCCAGTGGGGCATTTGTATTCCATGTCGGACCCCGAGTTGGCCGCGTTGTGGGACTTTTTGGACAAGAATTTGGCTCGGGGTTTTATTCGGCCCTCGTCCTCGCCAGTGTCTGCACCCGTGCTCTTTGTCAAGAAGAAGTCCGGTGAATTGCGGCTTTGCTGTGATTATAGGAAATTAAATGCCATCATGGTGCGCAACCGATACCCACTGCCCCTCATCCCCGAACTCTTGGACCGGCTCTGTGAGGCAAAGATCTTCACAAAGCTGGACTTGCATGGAGCTTATAACCTTGTCAGAGTTCGGTCGGGTGATGAGTGGAAGACGGCGTTTAGTACTCGGTACGGGCACTTTGAGTACACGGTGATGCCATTTGGCCTGACCAACGCCCCTGCAGTGTTCCAGCACTTTATGAACGACATCTTCCGGGACTTGTTAGATCAGTTTGTCGTGATCTACTTGGACGACATCCTGATCTATTCCCCATCATGAGAGATGCACCATCAGCATCTCCGTCAGGTCCTGCAGCAGCTCCGAGAACATCAGCTATATGCCAAACTAGAGAAGTGCCAGTTCTACCAGATGACTATCGAGTTCCTGGGTCACCGCATTTCTCCTGAGGGCATCGCCATGGAACCGAGTAAGGTCGAGTCTCTGCAGAGTCGGCAATCCCCACGTCGTGTGAAGGATGTCCAGCGACTTCTTCGGTTCGCCAACTATCGGACTTTCATCCCCGGGTTTGCTACCATGACAGCCCCCCTTACTCGGCTCCTGCAGAAAAAGACTCGGTTCCAGTGGGACGTTCCAGAACAATGGGCTTTCCAGGCTTTGAAGGAAGCCTTCATGAAGGAGCCCATCCTGAAGCATCCTGACCCGCAATGGCCATTTCTCGTGGAGACGGATGCCTCCGACATTGCCATTGGGGCGGTGTTACTCCAGGCGACGATGCCCGGCGGTGCCCTCTTCCCTTGTGCGTACTATTCACGGAAATTGAATCCGGCAGAGCGCAACTATACCATCTGGGAGAAGGAGCTACTGGACATTAAAGTGTCGTTCGAGGCCTGGAGGCATCATCTGGAAGGGGCGCGTCATCAAATCGAGGTCCAGACGGACCATAAGAATTTGGAGAGCCTGCAGACCTCTCGGAAATTGAACCAACGCCAGATCCGGTGGTCTCTCTTCTTTGCGAGGTTCAATTTCCGGGTGACGTACGTACCCAGCGGTCACAATCAAAGAGCAGATGCTCTGTCCAGGAAGCACGAATATTTCTGAAGAGAAGACAAGCTTCTGCCCAGGACAGTGCTCCGTATCGAGGCTTTTGCTGTGGTGCAGGAGCCGATAAATGTACAGGCTCGGATTCGGGAGGCCCAGCAGCAGGATGGGTGGGTGGCTCAGCGAAAGGAGGAGGTGGGGCCCAATTCCCCATGGACAGTCACGGATGGACTCCTCCACTATCGTGATCGGCTCTATGTTCCTGGAGGGCCGGTCAGGGGACTCATCCTCAGCCAGTGTCACGACAATCCGGCAGCGGGGCATTTTGGCCTGTTCAAGACCCTGAACTTGGTCTCCCGTACCTTCTGGTGGCCCCAAGTCTGACATGACGTTCAGACCTACATCTCATCTTGTATCCCATGTAGGCAGGCCAAGTCAGTGACGGGGGCCCCACCCGGACTACTGCAGCCCTTGCCGACACCCAAAAGACCCTGGGGGGCTGTGTCCATGGACTTCCTGACGGACTTACCCCCGTCTTCCGGATTCACGACGGTGTTCGTGGTGGTGGACATGCTGACCAAGATGGCACATTTCATCCCATGCCGTGGCTTGCCGTCTGCCCGCGCCACCAGTTGCATGTTCATCCAGCAGGTGTTCCGGCTGCATGGTCTTCCTGATAGGGTCGTGTCCGATAGAGGGGCCCAGTTCACAGCCCGGTTCTGGCAGGGGTTGATGCAGGCGTTGGATGTCAAGATCTGCCTCTCGTCCGCACATCATCCCCAAACTGACGGAGGGACCGAGAAGGTCATCGGAATCCTGGAGCAATATCTGCGCTGCTATGTCAATCAGCAGCAGAACAATTGGGTGGACTATCTGGCGGTGGCTGAGTTTGCGTTCAATAACTCACAGCACACCTCCACGCAGATGACCCCATTCTTAGCCAATGTGGGCTATCACCCTCGGTTTTTCCCTCTTTCCCCACTAGACGCACCAGGACCACCAGCGAACGACTACATGGCAGAGTTACAGGCGATCCATCGATTGGTGCAGCGACAGTTGGAGAAGGCCAAGGCTGACTACAAAAGGTTTGCTGATCGGTCGAGGTGGGATACGCCTCCACTAACGGTGGGAGAGCGGGTATGGCTGTCCACCAGGAACCTACCATCAACCCGGCCAGCCAAGAAATTAGACCACCGATATGTAGGACCGTTCCCAATCGAGGCTGTCATCAATCCAGTCGCCTATCGCTTGACTCTGCCACGTTCCCTGTGGGTACATCTGGTCTTTCACCTTTCTCTTTTGGTCCCTGAGCAACCGGCGTGTCCACTCCGCCGAGCCGAACCTCCCCCACTGGAACAACGTGATGGAGACAGTGCTCCCGAGTACGAGGTTGCCAGCATTCGGGACTCCCATTGGGTGAAAGGCCGCTTCCAGTACCGGATTGAATGGAAAGGCTACGGACCGGAGGAGTTCACCTGGGAGGATGCGACCACCGTTCATGCTCCTGCCTTGGTGACCGCCTTTCATGACCAATTCCCATCCCGACCGCATCCGGATCAGCAGACCTGGGGGAAGGGCCCTGCGGTGCGGGATAGTGTCGTGATTCCGTGCCAGCCTGTGTTCCCAACAGCTGAGTCTGAGGAATCTGAGGAGGAGGTGGAGGAGGCATTTGAAGGGCCATCAGGGTCAGAGGGAGGCTCTGATGAATTACAAGACTCACGGTTTGAGGAAGAGCCTGGGCCCTCCAGTCGTGTTCCTGATGAAGCTCAGCTGTGTGAGGAGAATGAGTCAGACTCGGAAGACTCACACCTGATGGACATGCTAATTGATGCTCGCACACGCCGGCAATTAGCGAGAGTAAATCAGCAGCAGTCAATGCGACAACTCCAGGGAAAAAGGAGAAGGCACTGAGAGGCAACGCCTTGGGACTGCTGTATAAAAAGAGGAGGTGTGGGCGGTGCTGGTTGCTGAAGGCAACCGTTTGCAAAGTACTTCCTGG
>NW_015390539.1:11988-13609 GCF_001527695.2 Protobothrops mucrosquamatus | reverse complement strand
TGGGGTGCCAAGCTGTGTGATAATCCCACTTAATTCCCACAGCCTCATTAATTAATTTCACTACCCTTGCTGTAAAATGCGTCCCCTGGTCACTATCTATTACTTCAGGAAGACCATACCTGGGTATTATATTTTCTAACAATATTCTGACCGTGGTGCTAGCATTTGCATTCACACATGGAAAAGCTTCTACCCATCGAGTTAAATGATCCACAATGACCAACAAATTTCTCATCCTTCCTGCTTTTGGTAATTCAGTATAGTCAATCTGAATTCTTTGAAAAGGTCGTATTGCCAACTCCCTCCCCCCCATTGGTTGTTTTCTTAGTGCTGCTTTGTTTGTTTTCAGACAGACCATACATTTTCTAACCATTTGTAAGGCCAAACTGTATATTCCTTTACATACATATTTTCTTTGTATCAAATCTATTAAAGCCTGTGCCCCCCAGTGTGTCCCTTCATGAAGCCTCTCGATCAGATTTCTCATGATCAGTTTATTTAACATCTTTCTTCCATCTGGCAACACCCATTCCCCATCTGCATTTTTAACTGCCCCCTCCTTCTTCATTGCTTCTTCCTCTTCCTTGGAGAACTTTGGTATCCCTTGTTTTTCTATTTCAGGTATCATTATAAAAACTTTTTCTTTTTCCTTTTTTGCATGAGTCCTGCTTCCTTAGCTCTTTCGTCTGCTAAATTGTTGCCATAAATTTCAAATCCCTCCCCCTTTCGGTGTGCTTCTACGTGAATTATGGCTAATGCCTGAGGTATAGTTATTAAATTTAAAATGTCAGTGACCAATTCTTCTTTTGCTAATCCTTTCCCTTTACTGTTCACCAGCCCTCTTTCTTTCCATATCTTTCCAAAAGTGTGTGCTATTCCAAAAGCATACATAGAATCTGTGTATATATTACCACCTTCCTTTCCCAATTCCCTCAGGGCCATTTTTAATGCATATAGTTCACAAGTCTGAGCAGACCACTGGCTTGGTAATCTCTCAGCTAGCACAGTTTTCCATGACTCTCCTACTATGGCATATGCACTCCTTCGCTCCCCTTCTATCACCCTGGAGCTCCCATCTATAAACAAAGTCCTCAGCCCTTCTATTCGAGTTTCTTTCAGATCATCCCTCACCTTTGTCTGATAGTCTATTGCTTCTAAGCAATCATGTTCTATTTCTTGCGAATCTCTTTCTCCACTTAGAAACTGAGCTGGGTTTACATTAGCTTCAGTCACGGTTACTAGGCTTGGATCTTCTAGTACAGGGCTTTTCAACCTTTTTACCGATTGTACCACCTTTAGGATATGGCAATATCTGAGTACCACCTAGCAAGGTGTCAAAAACTTGATGACCAAAAAAAAAACCTGTTCAAAGTTGCAATTGCACTGAAATGACTTATGACCATTTTTCACACTTATGACCAGTGCAGCATGCCCAGGGTCATGTGATTTATATTTGGATGCTTGGCAACTGATTCATATTTATAATGGTCAGTGTTCCAGGGTCATGTGATCCCCTTCTGCAACCTTTTGACAAGCAAAGTCAATGGCAGAGCTGCTGGTGGCCAAGTGCTAAGGCGGGACTTCCTTTCCTCCCTCCCTTCCCTGCCTCCCTTTTTCTCAT
>NW_015390539.1:6325-7963 GCF_001527695.2 Protobothrops mucrosquamatus | reverse complement strand
TCTATCTTGTCAAGTAGTAGGTTGTGATGTACTTTATCAAATGCCTTACTGAAGTCCAAGTAAATTATGTCCACAGCATTCCTCTCATCCACTAATTTTGTCACTTGGTCAAAGAATGCAATAAGATTTGTCTGGCATGATCTATTTTTGACAAACCCATGTTGGCTTTTAGTAATGACTTTGTTTGCCTGTAGGTGTTCGTTGATTCGTTGTTTGATTATCTTTTCCAGGATCTTCCCAGGTATTGAGGTCAGGCTGATAGGTCTGTAATTTCCTGGGTCCATTTTTTTTTCTTTTTTGAGGATGGGAACTACATCAGCTCTTTTCCAGTCCTCTGGTAGTTCCCCTGTGCTCCAGGATCTTTGAAAAATATAGTTCACTGGTTCAGAGATCACATCTGCCAGTTCCTTGAGAACCTTGGGGTGTAATCCATCTGGTCCTGGCGATTTGAACTCGTCTAGGCTGGCCAGGTGCTCACTTACCATTTTCTTGCCTATCTTAACTGGTCTGTTTTTTCCCTTTGTGTAAAGACAGATGCAAAAAAACGAGTTAAATAGTTCCGCTTTCTCCCTGTTGCTTGTCACCTTCTTGCCACTTTCACCCACTAATGGACCAATCATTTCCTTCACTTTTTTCTTGTTTTTTACATGTTGAAAGAAACTGTTTTTGTTATTTTTGACTTTGGTTGCAAGCCTTAGTTCATTTTTAGCCTTGGCTTTCCTCACTTCATCTTTGCAGGCTCTGGCTATTTGCTGATAATTCTGCCTTAGTTATGTGCCCCTCTTTCCACTTTCTATACTTGTCCTTTTTATCTTTCAATTTGTCAGAGAGTTCTTTGTGCAGCCATGCTGGTCTCTTTTGAGAGCTGTTATTTTTCCTCTTTGTTGGTATTGTGCTAGACTGGGCTTTTATTATCTCACTTTTCAAAATTTCCCAAGCTTCTTGAGTTGTTTTCCCCTGGAGGATTCTCATCCATGGAATCCTTCCCAAGCCCTCTCTAAGTTTATTGAAATTAGCTCTCTTAAAGTCCAAGACTCTAGTTTGACTGTGTTCTATTGCTTGTGCTTCCATAATGTTGAATTCTAATATTGCATGATCACTTCCTCCCAGGGTTTTTATTGCTTCAACACCTTCTATCATTTCATCTCTGTTAGTGAGAATTAGATCCAAAATGGCTAATCCCCTAGTACCCTTCTCTACTTTTTGGGAGACAAAGTTGTCTGCTAGGTTTGCCAGGAACCTGTTTGATCTTCCACTTGGTGCAGAGTTTGTGTCCCAGTTGATGTCAGGGTAGTTAAAGTCCCCCATTACTATTGTGATGTGTTTTCTACATACCTTAGTTAGCTGATTAGCAAAAAGTTCATCTATTTACTCTGTTTGGTTGGGTGGTCTGTAGTATACACCTATGGTAATGACATTTTTTCCCCCTTTTATATTGGCCCAAATGCATTCAAGACAGTTTTTATCATTGTTGTGCTCTATTTCTGTAGAGATGTAGTTATTTCTTATATAGAGAGCAACTCCACCTCCTCTTTTATTTGGTCTGTTTCTTTTAAATAATTTAAATCCCTCTAGCTGTGTGTTCCATGTGTGGGTTTCATCCCACCATGTTTCCGTAATGGCAACAATATCATATCT
>NW_015390539.1:0-6266 GCF_001527695.2 Protobothrops mucrosquamatus | reverse complement strand
CTCCACCTCCTCTTTTATTTGGTCTGTTTCTTTTAAATAATTTAAATCCCTCTAGCTGTGTGTTCCATGTGTGGGTTTCATCCCACCATGTTTCCGTAATGGCAACAATATCATATCTGCCCTCATTAACCTGAATTTCTAGTTCACCCTGTTTGCTGTTCATACTCTGTGCATTGGTGTATAGACATTTGAGTCCTTTGTGACTGGCCCTGTGTTTACTTTCTACATAACCTGTGTGGTGCCTGAGTTCCCCTATTGTCTTACCACCTATTTGGTTAGTGCACTTTGTGTGGCACTCGCTATTAGAGGCTTCATTTTGCTTGACAGCAAGGTTGGTATTCTTTTCCACACACACATCTATTGTCATGCCTCCGTCCGAGCCTGACTCTGAGGATGACATAGAGTTCCCTGTTGAGGCCCAGGAGGGGGTGTCTGTGGCTTCGGAGGACTGTGGGGAGGAACAGGCTAAAGCAGGCCAGGGCCCTTCAAGTTTGGAACAGGGAAGGCAGAGCTCAGGCGAGGAGCAAGGCACCTCCCCACCAGATCCCAGAGCAAGGAGAGCAGAGAGGAGGAGGGAACAACGGAGGCAGGTTCACTTGCTCGGGAGGAGAGCGTCACACCCTACTTTACAAGGCACACCTGGGGAGTAGGGATTTAAGGAGATGCTGTGGGGTGGGGCATTTGCCGGGAACAAACGTGAACTCTTGTGATGTGAGCTCTTGTACCTGGACTCTTTGTATCTTGGATCAAGTTTGTTTCCTGCTGAGTTTTCCTTGCTGTCTTCAGTTTTGCAGTTTGCAGATTACAGGCAAGCTGGGCATTGAAAAGATCATACTTTGTTATCTGTTTTACTTTAAAGAACTGTTGAACTCCGTTTACTGTTTTATTGAACTTGTGCCAGCATATGTGGGGGCTGTTGGGTGAACATTGGCAGTGCTTACAAAGACAATTATTCTGACCAGCTAATTGCTTTGCCTCCGTTCGGGGCCCTGGGTCATCACATTTTGTTCCCGGCCCACTCCCAATTGCTCCTCCAGACCAAGTAGGGCAACCATGGATCAGCTCCATGTGGAAAATGATCAGCTAAAACAGCAGGTGGCCCTCCTGACTGCACAGATGGCACAGATGCAAGCAGCTCGGCCACGCCGCAGAAATCCTGTTCCAGTGCCAGACAGGTTTGATGGCTCACAGGCACGATTCCCATCGTTCTTTGGGCAGTGCCAGTTATGTATGAGCCTTCGGCTGGAGGAATTCCCCACTGACTGGGATAAGGTGGGGTTTGTGCTAAGCCTGTTGACAGGAATGGCAGCACATTGGGCAACACCCCTGCTGACCCAGCCCAATCAGCTGCTGGACAATTATGCAGAGTTCTGCCAGCAACTCAAGGCCATGTTTGAGGACCCAGTTATGGCCCAGACTGCAAGCCGTCGGGTGAGAGAGTTGCGACAGGGGCGTGATTCGCTGACAGACTACATTGCTATGTTTCAGTTGGTTTGTCAGGAGCTGCAGTGGAACAAGGCGGCGCTTATGGACCAGTTTCAGGAGGGACTTTCGTCCGAACTCCTGGATGAGCTGGCACGCACTGAATGCCCTCACTCCTTGCAGGAGCTCATGCACCTGTGTCTCCGTATCGATGCGAGACTCCAGCAGCGACGGGCGCGACAACGGACGGAGGCCTTGCCCGCACCTGTTAAGACAGTGGCACCGTTGGCACCACCTCCGGAGGAGCCAATGCAGTTGGGGGCTGCACGACCCCGTCTGACCCAAGCCGAGAAAGATCGCCGCCGCCGTGAAGGCCTTTGCCTGTATTGTGGTGGTCCAGGCCATATGGCGGCCAAGTGTCTGGTGAAGGCACCCAAAGCGGTGGCGGGAAACGGGCCGGGCCCAGCCTAGAGGGCTCCGTAGGCCGAGCTCACTTGGACACAGGTCCAGTACCTCCACCTCAGCAGACTCTTGTTAAACACCTTGTGTTACCAGCGACTGTGTTCGTGCCTGGTCAGGGAGCGCTGGAGGTCCAGGCCTTGGACTCGGATTTTGTCACACAGTGGTCCATTCCCCAGCAGCAGTTGTCACCGCCAATCTTGGTGGAGACGATTGATGGGCGGCCCCTTCGTTCCGGCCCAGTGGTTGCTGCAACCAGACCCCTTCACATGTGTATTGGGCCGCATATGGAAGAAGCCATGTTCTATGTGGCTACCGTTTCTCACTTTCCTGTGGTGTTAGGTTTGGAATGGTTGAGGGCTCATGATCCGCAGATTATTTGGTCTGGGACAGTGCGGTTCCCCGGCAAGAAGTGTGCCACCCATCACCTGCATGTCTGTGCAGGGAAGGTGGCTACCCCTGTGGACCTGGACCTACCGGCAGAGTTGGGGGATTATGCCGATGTCTTCGGGGAAAAATAGGCAGATCAGTTGCCCCCGCATCGGTCTTATGACTGCCCGGTTGATTTAGTGCCCGATGCCAAATTGCCGGTTGGCCGGATTTACTCTCTGTCGGAACCGGAGTTGGCAGCTTTGAGGGACTTCGTCGACAAGAATCTCTGGAAGGGGTTTATATGGCCTTCCACCTCCCCATTGGCTGCGCCAGTGCTCTTCATGAAGAAGAAATCAGGGGAGCTTAGACTGTGCTGTGATTACCGGAAACTGAATGCCATCACGATCCGTAATCGGTACCCACTCCCGCTCATCCCCGAACTCATCGAGAGGCTCCGCCAGGCCAAAATATTTACGAAGTTGGACTTATGGGGAGCTTATAACTTAGTCCGAGTTTGAGCGGGAGATGAGTGGAAGACGGCCTTCCGGACGCGTTATGGACATTTTGAGTACACGGTTATGCCCTTTGGCCTAACGCGCCGGGAGTGTTCATGCACTTTATGCACGACGTGTTCAGGGACCTGTTGGACAAGTTTGTGGTCATCTACCTTGACGACATCCTGATTTACTCGTCCTCCCGAGAGCATTGGAACCATGTTCGGCTGGTGTTGCAACGATTGCGGGATAACCATCTCTTTGCCAAGCGTGAGAAGTGCCAGTTTGTGCAAACCACAAATGACTTTCTGGGCCATCGCATCTCGCCCAAGGGTGTGGAGATGGATCCAGAGAAAGTAAAGTCGCTGCAGGAATGGCAGCCTCCACGGAGGGTCAAGGACGTGCAGCGTCTGTTGGGGTTTGCGAATTATTATCGCACGTTCATTCCTCGTTTTGCGACCCTGACCGCTCCCCTTTCCAATCTGTTAAGGAAAGGGGTGAAGTTCCGCTGGGGCGCGGAGGAGCAGGGGGCCTTGGATGTCCTTAAGGCCGCGTTTGCATCTGAGCCTATCCTCAAACATCCTGATCCCTTAAGGCCGTTCGTGGTGGAGACGGATGCATCGGATGTGGCCATCGGGGCGGTGCTTCTGCAAGCCTATGCTCCCGCAGGTACCTTGTTCCCATGTGCCTATTATTCACGGAAGCTGCCGGCCCCCGAACGGAATTACAAGATCTGGGACAAGGAATTGTTGGCGGTCAAAGTCGCTTTTGAGACATGGTGGCACCACTTAGAGGGGGCCCATCACCAAGTTGAGGTTCGAACAGACCATCGGAACCTAGAGCACCTACGGACTGCCAGAACGCTAAATCAGCGACAGGTGCGATGGTCACTGTTTTTTGCGAGGTTTGACTTTCGGGTGACCTATGTCCCTAGCGGGCGGAACCAGCGTGCGGACGCGCTGTCTCGGAAGCCCGAATTCACCCGAAAGGAGGACAAGATCATGCCCAGAATGGTTATCTGCTTGGAATGGTTGGCGGCCACAGAGGAGCCCGTGGACCTACGGGGCAGAATTCGTGACGTGCAGCAGCAGGATCCGTTCGTAGCAGCTCGACGTCATGAGTTGGCTGGCGATGAGAAAGATAAGACCCCTTGGATGTACACGGATGACCTGTTGCGTTTCTGAGACTGCATCTATGTTCCTGGGGGACCCCTCCATGGCATCATTCTGAAACAATGCCATGATAGTCCATCAGCGGGTCACTTCGGGATCTTCAAAACACTGCATCTTGTCTCCAGAATGTTTTGGTGGCCGCGGCTCCGGCACGATGTGTCTAGTTATGTGGCATCGTGCAGCATTTGTTGACAGGCCAAGTATGCTACTGGTGCGCCCCCTGGTCTCTTGCAGCCGCTACCCACACCGGAAAGACCCTGGGGGGCGGTCTCGTTGGACTTCATTACCGAGTTGCCCCCTTCCAAGGGTGCCACAACTGTCTTGGTGGTGGTGGACATGCTCACCAAAATGGCTCATTTTATCCCATGTGTGGGTCTCCCTACAGCACGGATGACGGCCCAGTTGTTTATCGCCCATGTATTTCGGCTGCATGGATTACTGGACCGAGTCGTGTCAGATTGGGGGGTGCAATTTACGGCACGCTTCTGGCGGACCCTACTCACGGAACTGCAGGTACAGGCGTGTCTGTCCTCCGCCCATCACCCCGAAACTGACAGGGGCACAGAGAGGGTGAATGCCATCTTGGAACAGTACCTCCGCTGTTTCAGCAACACCCAACAGGACAATTGGACGGAGCTGCTGGCTGTGGCAGAGTTCGCCTATAACAATGCCCAGCATGCATCTACCCGTGTGTCACCATTCTTTGCCAGTTACGGATTTCATCCATGGCTCTTTCCGTTGGCTCCATCGGACTCCCCAGTTCTGGCTGTGGACAAGTTCCTCCAGGAGCTGAAGGCGGTGCATCAAGTAGTTCGGCACCAGCTGGAGAAAGCCAAGGAGGATTACAAACGATTTGCCGACCGTCATCGTCGAGATGTCCCTCCGTTATCTGTGGGCGATCGGGTTTGGCTGTCCACGCGGCACCTGCCTACAGCATGGCCATCGAAAAAACTTGATCACCGTTACTTGGGTCCATTTCCGGTCGAAGTGGTGATCAATCCGGTGGCATTTCGCTTGTCATTGCCCCGGACCATGCGGATTCACCCGGCTTTGCACAGGTCTTTGCTGGTTCCAGTCGCAGCCAATGATCCACATCGGCCAGCTCCACCACCACCAGGTCCGGCCACCCCCCATGGAGATATGGAGTATGAAGTGGACAGTATTCGGGATTCCCGTCAGTTGCGGGGCCGGTTCCAGTATCTTGTGGCATGGAAAGGCTATGGACCTGAGGACTACACGTGGATCGATGCCACCGACGTTCACGCCCCTCGTCTGGTTCACGACCTTCATACCCGGTTCCCGCACCGTCCTAGTCCGCATGGTCCCGGGGGAGGGGGTCCTGCGGGGGGGGGATAGTGTCATGCCTCCGTCCAAGCCCGACTCTGTGGACGACATGGAGTTCCCTGTTGAGGCCCAGGAGGGGGTGTCTGTGGCTTCGGACGACCGTGGGGAGGAACAGACTGAAGCAGGCCAGGGCCCTTCAAGTTTGGAACAGGGAAGGCAGAGCTCAGGCGAGGAGCAAGGCACCTCCCCACCAGATCCCAGAGCAAGGAGAGCAGAGAGGAGGAGGGAACAACGGAGGCAGGCTCACTTGCTCGGGAGGAGAGCGTCACACCCTACTTTACAAGGCACACCTGGGGAGTAGGCATTTAAGGAGATGCTGTGGGGTGGGGCATTTGCCGGGAACAAACGTGAACTCTTGTGATGTGAGCTCTTGTACCTGGACTCTTTGTATCTTGGATCAAGTTTGTTTCCTGCTGAGTTTTCCTTGCTGTCTTCAGTTTTGCAGTTTGCAGATTACAGGCAAGCTGGGCGTTGAAAAGATCATACTTTATCTGTTTTACTTTAAAGAACTGTTGAACTCCGTTGACTGTTTTATTGAACTTGTGCCAGCATATGTGGGGGCTGTTGGGTGAACGTTGGCAGTGCTTACAAAGACAATTATTCTGACCAGCTAATTGCTTTGCCTCCATTCGGGGCCCTGGGTCATCACATCTATGCTACATGCTGTCATGTGTCTGAGTAACGAAACACTTAAAAGGACTTTCAGGCATGTTTTCTCCTAAAAGCATTTATTAAGATTACAATACGTCAGCACAGCATGGTGGAATGCTTAGATCTGCTTCTCTTCCGTTAGACATAACATTTCAACCATTTTCCACTCCCTTATTTTAGGGTCATGGTTCACATCTTCCAATCAACTTGGAAGATATGATTTACTTCCGGTTTCTTTCTCCCGGGCTATCCTTATGCTCCTCCCCCTTTCCTGGTTGCTGGTTTAACTATATAAATACCAGACAGTTCTGCACATTGTCAAAGCAAGAATATACAGTATTTGCAGCGTTGA
>NW_015390538.1:31802-37170 GCF_001527695.2 Protobothrops mucrosquamatus | reverse complement strand
GCAGGACTGGCCTAGGGTAATTTTTAGGGGGGTTTTAATTCTAATTATATTTTAAAATTCGACAAATATTTAAATATTCCTTTTAATTAATTTTAAATTTGTATTGTTTTGTATGTATTTTAAATAGATTGTCAGCCGCCCTGAGTCCTACGGGAGAAGGGCGGGATATAAATCCAAAAATAAATAAATAAATAAAAATTATTCACATTTATGATGGTTTCAGTGTCTCCATGGTCATGTGGTCAAAATTCAGATGCTTAGCAACTGACTCAAATTTATGACGGGGTCATGTGATCATCTTTTGCAATCTTCTAACAAGCAAAGTCAATGGGGAAGCCAAATTCACTTACCAACCGTGTTACTAATTAACTGCAGTGATTTACTTAATTATGGCAAGCAAGGTAGTAAAATGGGATAAAACTCACTTAACAACTGTCTCATTTAGCAAGAGAAATTTTGGGCTCAATTGTGGTTATAAGTCAAGGACTACCTGTATAAACATTGCAGACTACAACTCAGTCAGTTTGATTTCTAAAGAGATTAGAATGCCATCAAATGACAATGTGACATGAAAGGGCAGGATATTTTAATCCTTCTGGGGATATATAGAGTGGGGAAGGGCAAGGGCAACCCCCAAGAATTACCTTCCCTTACTTTCATCCTTGAGACCACTCAAAGCATCTCAGTTTTTATTTAGAAAGACTCATTGGCTTTTGTAGGTGTTCATTCTGTTTTGAATTATCTACTAATGGCTTTGGGAATTTAACTGGATAAGAGTTTAAATGGATACTGCACACTTTTATGATCTGGAAAAAAATACAGCTGCTACAAACATTGAAAAGATGCATAATCAGACGAGTTGATCTTTCTTTGCATATTTAAACAAGTGTTATCCTGCCAGAAGCTCCAGCTGGAAGATTATTTTGGAATTTCAACTGTAGTTTAAATAATTTTTAATTTTTTAATTTTTCAAATTAAATTTTAAAAAAATTATGTGTAATTGCACCCTAGATACAAAATATGCATATAAGGCAAGTTTGATTTAACAGAGAGATGCTTTTGTGATTTTCTTTCTTTCTTTTGCATGCACAATAAAATTGTATCTTGTGCCACCTGTGAATAGTCGGAGACAGCCAGATTGACCTTGAAAAGAACACTTGAGAATTTTTCTTCTCTTCTCACCTTTAACATTTTTCCCCCCTACAGTGGCTGAGAAAACCAAAGAGCAAGTGTCAAATGTAGGGGGAGCTGTTGTCACCGGAGTGACAGCCGTAGCCCAGAAGACGGTGGAAGGTGCTGGAAATATTGCTGCAGCCACTGGCTTTGTCAAGAAGGATCAGTCGGGCAAACAGGTTTGTGTAGTTGTGGATATTTCCAAAAAAGATGGATTTCAGATAATAATAATAATAATAATAATAATAATAATAATAATAATAATAATAATAATAATAAGTAGGAAGTGACTTTGGAGGTCATCTGGTCCAAACCCTATACCATTTCAGACAAATGGCTGTCCAGTCTCTTCTTAAAAATTTCCAGTGTTGGAGCATTCACTGCTTCTGGAGGCAGGTTGTTCCACTGGTTAATTGTTCTAACTGTCAGGAAGTTTCTCCTTAGTTCTAGGTTGCTTCTCTCCTTGATTAGTTTCCATCCATTGCTTCTTGTCCTGCCTTCTGGTGCTTTGGAGAATAGCTTGACTCCCTCTTCTTTGTGGCAGCCCCTGAGATATTGGAACGCTGCTATCATGTCCCCCCTCGTCCTTCTCTTCATTAAACTAGACATACCCAATTCCAGCAACTGTTCCTTATATGTTTTAGCCTCCAGTCCCCTAATCATCTTTGTTGCTCTTCTCTGCACTCTTTCTAGAGTCTCAACATCTTTTTTACATCGCAGTGATCAAAACTGGATGCAGTATTCCAAGTGTGGCCTTACCAAAGCATTGTAAAGTGGTATTAACACTTCACGTGATCTTGATTCTATGGAGTGTTTTCTTTCTTTGTGAGGTTTGGTTTTGGCTTTGGGAAGGCTTAACTAGATGCACTTGCTCTGTTTTTCTTTGCTAATTCTTTATAATGTAGGTAAACCCACTGAATGATGGGAAATCCCTGTTTATATTGATTGCTTGCTAGCTGCCTACCAGGGTCATTATATCCTGCTTGACTCCGTTACTCATCACTCACTGGAGGGATCAGCACAATGCAAACCCTCAGGATGACACAGTAGATGCATCACACTCTGATTTCAAACCATTATCATTCAAGGAGAGTTTGAATGGTTTCTTTTTCAATTCTGGGCAAGGCCACTTATAATTTCCAAGTGCCTTTTGTGCCTCTTCTGACTAAAATCGTGTGGTATGACTTTCTGCCCTTTTGAGGCAGGAAATAAGCAAACTTGTAGCATCAACCCTCAGATACAAAGGTGTTTGTTTTTTTTTTTAAAAAAAGATCTTCCTTCAAAATCATAAGGATGGGAGAGAATCAGAAAACTGATTCCCCTGCCTATGTGTTTGGTCTGTTCTTGCCCTCACTGCCTCATCTCTACAACATTCAGTTCTCTTCAAAATGCCAAGGGCAACACCTGACAACCAAAAGATTGTGTAGTTCTATATTTAAATATAATAAGGGCAGTGGTGGGATTCAGCCGGTTCACACCACTTTGGCAGAACCGGTAACTAATCTTTTGTTGCCTAGGCCCAGAATGGACTTCCGGAAGTGGCAACCACACAGAAAACCGTTTGTTCCCATATTTGAATCCCACCACTGAATAAGGGAACTGTTCCAAGATCACATCTGTCAATTTCAAGGTTAAACGTGGATTGGAACCTATATCTGTTTTACCCTAGCCCAGTGGTTCTCAACCTTTTCTTTACCACGGACTCCATTTAAATACCCATTGTGGTCACAAACTCCCAAGACTTAACTCAAGATTTAAATCATAACATTTCTTCAAGACTTCACACAATCCCTGTGATGACATTGTGTGCACAGACCACAGGTTGAGAACCACTGCCCTAGCCTAATATCTTGAGTTTACTGAAGTATGGAAACAGATACCATTTATGAAGTCTGGATGTTTGGTGGGTTAATCTTACTCAATTTGTTTTGACTGAGAGCATTTTTCTTATGTCTAACAGAGGGAGCAGCCTTTCTGATCACATGTATCCAGTCCATTTTAACAGAGAGTCCCAGGGACTGAAACTGGCACATTTTGCATTTTAAGCATCTCTTCTCTTTCTGTGGTTTGCAAAGAAAGTGAAAAGCAGTGTTGACAATTAAAAAGCCGTGTTTGCTGCCTTAACCTAGGGTAAAAAAATTTAAGAGGACTTTTATGGTAAATCATTTGTCTAAAAGGATTGTTCTTGCACTTCCCTTTCAAGTTTTTAAAAACAAATATTGATCAAAGACTACATGGAAAAGGTGCTTTTTGATATAAGCCATTTAGAAGCATTTACAACTAACATATAGCAAATCACTGGGGAGTCTGATGAAAAGCTGTTAGGCAGAAACCACAATGTTTTGTTACTTGGAGATATCTTTCTGTATTCGTCAGAAAGGCGATTTTATTCATTCTTCCTCCAAAGCTTTTTGAAACCATATTGGCCATTTAGCAATGATAGTGCAAATACAATACCGTTAAGCTTGTGAATTGCTTGTGTGGCTTAGTTCTCACTATTGATGGAAATCTATATTGGAATTTTATCACTTCTCTCCGCAAATCTTTAATTGCATTGACCCTTTTGTTCTATCTCCATGCCTCTTAATTTTTTAATTTTTATTTAAAGCCTCACAATTTGGAGTAAACTTTCCTTTCACTTCTGTTTTGGCCTAAAAGTCTCTAATTCTGACATTCAGTTTGATGGATCAGCTTCTTAAAATATGCTATACCAGTTTCATAATTTATTACATTTGAATTCAATTTGAAATGGTGTGGGGGGTTCTTCCTCTTTTTTTGCAGAACCATTGTTTCATTCTTATTTAAAATACAACCAGCTTACAACCACTAATCTACTATTAAGTACTTGCCAGCCCATATCAGCATGCATTTATGATATGATTCAAAGAATTAAGATGAAGGATCCAACAGCTTTTGAATGTGCCTATCATAATAGTTTAATACAGGCATTCAATAAATGCTAGTATGCACTTTTTCAGATCCTTCAAGGCTTTTTTTTAAAAAAAATAGCTCTCCTTTAATATATAGAAAGCATCAGCCTTAGAAAACTCAATGAAAGGATCTTGAATAAGTACAAGAACTGAATACATTTCCAGGAATATAGAGGATTCATGCCTTCTAATAAATTGAAAAGACATCTGTTGGAAAGGTGATTCAAATATGAAAAATAGCTTTCAGTTCCCCATAGCTTAAACTTGGAAGGCATTCTCATCTTTAAACTTGCTGGGCATCAGTCCAATAACATTGGAAAACTGCTGTTAGCCTTTTGCAATTTATGTGCTAGGATTACAAATCTGGGGATTGTCCATGACAGGTTGTAAATTTGTGGTTGGAGACAGATATGCTAGTTTGTGAATTGTAAAGGCTGAAGTATATATTATCATGATCCAGACCTTGGGGTAAAGGAGAAGTGCTCTCCTAACTTCTGAAGACTCCACATATTTCAGAGATGGGGAAGATGTTTGGAGTTATAATACAAAATTTTAGAAGCTTCAACTTTGTCTGAAAGAGTTCATGATCTTAGCTATGGCTAAGGATGAGATAGACCTGTGTTTCCCAATCTTAGCAAATTCAAGCTGTCTGGACTTCAACTCCCAGAATTCCCCAGCCAACATCTTAAAGTTGCTAAGGTCGAGAAACACTGGGGTAGTCTATTGAAGATTCTAATCCTTCGATTTTTGTTCTTCCAATGTTTTAATAAAACAGACAAGCACATAGTCCTGCAAACTAGGGTTATTGAAAAAACATATGTGTGTGTGTGTGTGTGTGTGTGTGTGTGTGTGTAGGTCTTTGGTTATATATGTTTTCGTAGATTTTCACGGGTACAGGTATGCAGGTCTTGGCGTATTCGGGTCTTTTCCCATGTAAGATTGAGAGTATCTTGGTGACGTTTCGACGAGGTCCCACTCGTCATCTTCAGGCTGGGGTCTTTGGCTTCGGCTTCTGTGCGAGCAAAGTGTGATCGGAGCTGCTGTCTCTCTATAAATACTGGTGGGGGTGTGTGGAGTGCTGGCTTAGTTGCTGTAGGTGGATTGGTTGGCTGTGTGGGAGCCATTGTTTGCAGATTGATTGGCTGTTTCATAACATCCTGAGTAGTTGAGGTGCTGGCTGTGTGCCCATTAGTCTTTTGTGTTATAACAACCTGGGTAATGGGTTGTGTGATTACATCCTGAGATCTAGTGTAGTGATATCCTGA
>NW_015390538.1:28602-31386 GCF_001527695.2 Protobothrops mucrosquamatus | reverse complement strand
TATTTAAAATAAACATCATTGATTCCAGACAAACGTATTGGTTTTTATATATATATGATGGATTGGTGTAACCACAAGTCATAATGAGTGAGGAACACCCACTGCTTACACATGTCCTTTGATTCTAAATTGGGGAATAGTTGACGGACACATCTGGGAATACCCTAATTGAAGAATGTTCTTTTAATGTAAGTCTTACAATTAAGATTTACTTAATTGCAACATGAGAATACAAAGCATATTCATCCCCACCCTATGTTACCAGTGCCAAACATGGACACTTACAACAAAACATAAACGAAAGTCACTATGGAAATGAGATCTGTTTGAGGAAAGCTGCTGGAGTAACCAGAAGAGATAAAATCAGAAATGAGATCATAAGAAAAAGAATTGGCATGGAACCAATCTTAAACTACAGTATATACAAAACAGCAGATAAAGTGGTTTGCTCATCTGGAGAGGATGTCATGGGATTCCATTCTGTACAAGGCATATACAAAAAGTGGAGAAGGTCAAAGAGCAAAGAGGCAGACCCAGAAACAGATGGAGAGACACACTACAACAGGGGTCTTCAAACTTGGCCCTTTTATGACTTGTGGACTTCAATTCCCAGAATTCCTCAGCCAGCGTGCCTGGCTGAAGAATTCTGGGAGCTGAAGTCCACAAGTCATAAAAGGGCCAAGTTTGAAGACCCCTGCACTACAACAACATCAGTTAACAATGGTTGAGCCTGCCAGAAGAGCATCTCTCTCAACACAAAAAGAGGAAATAAAGAAGAAGAAGAAACAACATGAGATTTTTTAAAATATTCTTTATTTTATTGGGAGCGGTGACCCTTGAAAATTAGGTCTGGACTCATATGCCCTTCAGTAATGCAACGTTCAGCAATTCAGTCAGAAAATTAGCATATATTTTTAGAGCAAGTTGTGTGAAGAGCATTCACAAGATTTAATGCATATTTAGCACTTTTCCTTCCACCTCCTACACAATGAGTTTTTCAGGTTGCTAGTGTTCTCTGAGATTGTTGTGCAGTTTACTTTTCGGACATGTGATTTGCTCTGGGCTGAATGGAAAATGATTAATGAAATTTTCCAGGGACGCTGCATTTTCTGTAAAGGTTTTACAAGAAAAAACATCAACTTTATTTTAAAGATGGCAGGTCAAGTTGCACCAAAGGTTTTCTGAAACTTGCTAGTAGAAGAAACAAGAAAATAACTGTCTCCTGTTAAGGAAAAATGTAAAATCCAGCTGTTAAAAGTCAAAACCTGGACTTTATATCTGTATTTGATACCACTCAGTTCTTATATATTTCAACATTTTCTAAATCAGTAGCTTGATAAAATCATTGCTTCAATAAGTAGCCATATTTCCGTATCCTACCTCCAGTTTTTAAAAAGCTCTGCGCTGTTTTGTGGATCTTTAGTGGATACAACAACATTATTGCCAATTTAGTTTATTTCCCCTGATCTTGCTCTTTTGATATTATGTTGATTGTTGTTATGGAAATTAGCCTGAATCAGATTTACAGTTCTGGACATTTATTTCAGTATAAACTCACTCCCCACAAAGGACACATAAGATCACAACTGCAGTCCATCTATTTCTTAATTTATATTTTAAAATGAAGTATTTGGAATCCAGCCTTACGATTTTGTACAAAAACAGTCCCATTGTCTTTAATGGAACTCCTTCAGAAATAATTGTTCGTGTTATTTTAGTCCCACTTCTGCATACATCAGATATGTCATGCACATGATTTAGAGTTTCCAGAATATAAATCAAATAACATTAACAAATATCAATTAGAGACAAAGAGGAATATATGTGTTTGTGGGAAATGAAGCATTAATACTCTCAAAGAATGGGGTGCTTTAGGATGAACTTTAAGAATAGAAAAAGAATGATGAAGGTCCTTAAGTCGTAAAAATAATTTTAATACAATTTTGCTTTGTTCAGCTAGTATAGCAATGTAGAACAAATCTTCAATCAAACAGGGATCAGCAAGTGCATCCACACCTGCCTTTTGCAGTAATGCCTCCCTAGAGATCCATGTTGTTCCCACCCTGATGATATTCTGGAACTATTTAAATCTTGTTCCCCTAGCCTTGGAATAGGGTACTGTAAGTCAGCGATCCTCAACCTTTCCAGGTTTGGGGACCGGCAGTGGCAGGGTGGGGGGAAGAGGGGATGGTTTTGTGCAAGCAATAGGCAAGTGCGTTCATGCTCACAGCTCCATTTGCGCAAGTGGATGGCCTGCACTCCCACTGCTTCCACAAATGGAGCTTTACGCACGAGTCCACCATTCATGCAAGTGGAGCTGCATGTATGAATACACTCGCCTGCCCACACGCGGCCCAGTTCTGAATGGGCCGTGGCCCAATACTGGATTATGGCCCTGGGGGTTGGGGACACCTGCTGTAAGTGATATTATTTGGAGGGAGTGTGTTTGTTCATATCCTAGGTATTATTTCCTTTTTGTTATTTTTGATGTCAGCTGCCCTGAGTCATTTGAATTTGGGTGGTCTCTGAGCCTCATAAATAAGTAAATAAAATCCAGTCTGTAACCTCATCATCTGCTACTATCAGGGAACTGATCAACTAAGCCCTGTATGACCTATTTGTTTTAAATAGCTGCATATTTTTAGATAAATGTAAAGCCGAAAGTGGGGGATGGCAAGAATAGCCATTCAGTGATATAATTAGAGCAGGGGTGGGCAACTGCGGCAACTTTATGACTGGTGGACTTCAAATCCCAGAATTCCTGGCTGGCTCAGGAATTCTGGG
>NW_015390538.1:24907-28131 GCF_001527695.2 Protobothrops mucrosquamatus | reverse complement strand
GGGAACTGATCAACTAAGCCCTGTATGACCTATTTGTTTTAAATAGCTGCATATTTTTAGATAAATGTAAAGCCGAAAGTGGGGGATGGCAAGAATAGCCATTCAGTGATATAATTAGAGCAGGGGTGGGCAACTGCGGCAACTTTATGACTGGTGGACTTCAAATCCCAGAATTCCTGGCTGGCTCAGGAATTCTGGGAGTTGAAGTCCACAGGTCGTAAAGTTGCCATAATTGCCCACCCCTGTGTTCCTCTTTGGTGAACTTTTAATGTCCTGCTTATTTCCTGTTCGTAATTGATGAGAGCTGTAATGGATGTCATCACGTCTTGATTCTTGGATACGGTTTTGTAGGTTTCCTATCAAGGTTGCTTTCATCAGGGTTTCTGTTTAATTCTTGGTGTGTTGTTGAGTACTTGGAATGGTTCCATTTCAGAACTGTTGTTCTTTGTTTGTCAAAACTGATGAAATAGGCTTAAGGGAATGGGATTACTGGTAGAAACCAAAGCCAGGAAGCCAATCCATTAATTTTCACAGTGCAGTACATGTCCTGGTACCATTTTGAAAGACCTTTTCTCTCAGCTTCAAGTGCCATTTAGATGTGTCTTCATATTGTGCTTTTGAAGTTTAAAGAAGCAGGAAAGCCTATTAACTGTTCAAAAATTTCTGTATATTTCAATACCATTCACACTCTTTTTTTCCCTATCCTTAACTTTCAGTGATGTTCATTGTGCTTGGCCTCATTAGACCACCATAGTAATATATAATTGCTGTGTGGTAACAGACAAAATCAAGGACTCTAGAATGGAATAAATGGAAACTTTAAGCCCAGGTGCATGAGCATGAAATATATGTGAAGAAAAATCCAATGTGTCAGAGGTTTTCCATAACATCTCTCAGATTGCTACCTGGAATTTGGAACCTTTCAGATGTTGCAAAGCAACCCCCTTTAGCCAGCATGGCCAAATGTTTAAAAAGTTGCTTTCCTAATTATAGTCATCGACCTATGACAATTGAGCCCAAAACTTCTGTTGTTAAGCGAGACAGTTATGTGAATTTTGCCCCAGGTTATGACTTAGGACTCCATAGTACTGTCTTTCCAATCTAGTGCTCTCCAAATGTGCTAGAGTAGGACTCCAGAGAAGTCCAGCTTCCTGAATTTTGAACAAGAATAGTGATTGGCTAGCTTGCTTGAGGATGCTGGGAGTTGAAATTCCAATGCAATCCGAAGATACTATGCCAGGAGTCTTCAAACTTGGCCCTTTTATGACTTATGGACTCCAACTCCCAGAATTCCTCAGCCAGGCATGCTGGCTGAGGAATTCTGGGAGTTGAAGTCCACAAGTCATAAAAGGGCCAAGTATGAAGACCCCTGTACTATGCTATGCTAGTGATGTCTACTCTTTGTGAATTAAGGCTTTGTGTTCTACAAGCCTTAATTAAATCTGTAACATCTCCATCTCATGGAAGCAGGGCTGAGTGATCCTTCATGTAAAACAGAGTCATAGGAGGTAGCCTTCTAACTTCCAAAGCTATTATGTTTCCTAAAATGGCTATACTGGTTAAAAGAATAATGTTTTCCAGTGGGACTATTGAAAGACTGCTCTGTAAATTACTCAGTATAGAACAGCACTGCAAAAAAAAAAAAAAAGGAATTACATGCTACATCCTACACAGTTGAATGGCATAAATATTTGGCCTATTTAATTTGATTTTAGAACAGAAACTTGTGTATATTTATCGTGGTTTTTATTATCGCCTGTTCACTGCCCTGAGTCCCGTAAGGGAGATAGGGCGGTATATAAATTCAATAAATAATAATAAATAACCATATGAGAAATCTCTCATATAGTCACTTTGTTAGAAAAAGTGACTACAGGCCATCTGAGTTCATTGTGAATGCCCCTTTTGTTCACACAGTACGCACTGTTGGAGAACACCAACAAGTTCTAAATGCAGCATTGTCCAGATCTCCAAATCTGGAGGCAATCGCATTATTGTCATTTCAAAAGAACTGTTGATAAATATTGATAAAAAAAAATGTAAGAGGCTTTTCACTTTGGAGAATTCAGTTCCTTTGTAACTATGTCTTCACAAAGGAGGATTTCAGAAAGGACTGTTGGTCAAGGGAGCGATTTTTTGATTTTGTTCCCCCTCCCCATCCTTGAAGAATTATTGTGTGTTGGATGCAAATGTTTCTATGCATGAATAGAAGCCACTTCTTCTAGCAGAAAGAGGAGAAGACGTTGATTTCTCCCCCTGCCCCACTACAAAACTATACAGGTAGTCTTCAACTTACAATAGTGACGTTCGAATTTACAACGGCACTGAAAAAAAGTGACTTTTGACCGTTTTTCACACTTACGACCGTTGCAGCATCCCCATGGTCACATGATCAAAATTCAGATGCTTGGCAACTGGTTCATATTTATGAGGGTTGTAGTGTCGTGGGATCATGTGATCAGTTTTTACGACCTTCTGACAAGCAAAGTCAATGAGGAAGCCAGATTCTCTTAACAACCGTGTTACTAACTTAATAAATGCAATGATTCACTTAACAACAGTGGTTGAAAACAGTGATTTTTCTTGCCTAAATGCCTAAATTATTTATATTCATCAAAGCTTACAAGAAGCAATGGATGGAAACTAATCAAATTTGCAGACGACACCAAGCTGGCAGGAATAGCCAATACTCCAGAAGACAGGCTTAGGATACAGGAGGATCTGGACAGACTTGAACACTGGGCGCTATCTAACAAAATGAAATTCAATGGTGAAAAAAGTAAGGTTCTACATTTAGGCAAGAAAAACCAAATGTACAGGTATAGTACAGGGGGTACCTTGCTCAATAATAGTAACCGTGAGAGGGACCTCGGAGTCCTAGTGGACAATCATTTAAATATGAGCCAGCAGTGTGCTGCAGCTGCCAAAAAGGCCAACACAGTGCTGGGCTGCATTAACAGAGGGATAGAATCAAGATCATGTGAAGTATTAATACCACTTTACAATGCCTTGGTAAGGCCACACTTGGAATACTGCATCCAGTTTTGGTCACCACAATGTAAAAAAGATGTTGAGACTCTAGAAAGAGTACAGAGAAGAGCAACAAAGATGATTAGGAGATTGGAGGCTAAAGCATATAAGGAAAGGCTGCTGGAATTGGGTATGTCTAGTTTAATGAAGAGTAGGATGAGGGAGGACATGATAGCAGTATTCCAATATCTCAG
>NW_015390538.1:13916-23825 GCF_001527695.2 Protobothrops mucrosquamatus | reverse complement strand
GGGGGTTGGATTAGAAGATCTCCAAGCTCTGTTATTCTATTATTCTTGATTTCTCGCTCTGTAAAATTGTTTCCCCAGCTGCAGGAAAGAGAAACCCAACAATTAAAAGCAGCAGTGCTATAGCATCACATCAGCTGTGTTCAGGCATTTCCTTTCATGGCAAGCTATAAATTGGATTAGTAATGATACTTTTTTTGAATTTTGTTCTTTTTCTTCTTGATTCTACAGAGCAAGAGGTGTGAAACCACAGCCCTGCACCCATTCCTATAAATACTCTTTCAACATTGACAATACAATGTTTTGGTAATCTTATCTACACAGATCCTTTCCATAATGCATAGCAGTGGTGCCTGTTAAGCAATGCTAACTGTTAAAATCATTTTTGTCTCTTAATCTTCATGTTCTTTTAATAAATCTTCATGCATTTTGCATCTTTGCTCCATGACAAAATGCAGTTGCCCTGGAAGGTCACTCACTTATTACTCAGGCTAAATTGTATGCCTTATTATTTGCATAGGGTTGTCACTGTATCACAATTAGACAATTATTTATAGTCCAACTCTTCTCTGCCTAAATCAGGGAAACAGTCCACGTCCATCATCCTTAGTCAATATGGCTGTAGTACAACACTAAGTATTTTATCAAGACTACAATATTATTAGGTACTGCCAAACATACAACAGCCTAAGATGAAGATATTTGGAACATAGTTTATTCCAGCGATACAGACTCTTAGATGGATCCATTTATTTATCTCTTTGATTGCAAGCTTATGAAAAGGTCACACATCATGAAAGAAAGTGAGAAGAGAATAATACAGGTCCTGGTTAATATATTTCATGAACTTCTAATAGTTTGTCTTTGGTTTAGCATAATGGATAATCCAGCCATAGCGGTTGATGTGTGATACATGAAATGCTGGCTGGGCAATTCTGGGATTTGAAGTCCACACATCTTAATGGATAATCCAGCCATAGCGGTTGATGTGTGATACATTAAATGCTGGCTGGGCAATTCTGGAAGTTGAAGTCCACACATCTTAAAGCTGCTAAGATGGACAAAACCTGTTTTAACCCGATGTGCTAGTTTGGGGGATATAACTGGAGGGGTAGTATTTTAAAAAATGAACAGTCAGTCTTATGACCAGGACCGCTCATATATTGTTAAGGTTGAAAATCACTGGCTTACATGATGTCTGAACCAGTCAATCCTTCCCTCTTACCTATATTTGTTATTTATATTTTTATGCCATGATTTAATTTATATCATGGTTTAAACTAGCAAGAGCTGCAGAAGTCAATATAGATTGGGACTACAGAATAAAAAGTCTGTTCAACCTTCCCCACCTGGTTGTCTCTTGTATGCCTCATTGGATTATAATTCCCATCATTCATCAAGAGCCGTGGTGGCGCAGTGGTTAGAATGCAGTATTGCAGGCTAACTCACTGCTCCCTCCAGGAGTTCGATCCTGACCGGCTCAAGGTTGACTCAGGTTTCCATCCTTCCGAGGTCGGTAAAATGAGGACCCAGATTGTTGGGGGCAACATGTTGACTCTGTAAACCTCTTAGAGAAGGCTGTGAAGCACCATGAAGTGGTATATAAGTCTAAGGGCTGTTGCTAAGTGCTTTTCTCAGTCAGCATGGCCAAATGAACCCTAACCCAAATGAACCTTTTTTGGGGGGGGAAGGTTTTGGGTGGAGGGGCTTGTTTCATTGGGATTTGCCAATTCTGATATTTTAGGATGTTTCCCACATCAAAAGAGCAGTTTTAGGGCTCAAGTTCCAGGAGTTACCAAACTACATGATTTTGGGGAAAATAAATAGCAAAAGAATCACTTTTGGTATTTATTTGAGAAGAAAGGTGGACAGTACTTACAAGAAAAAGCCAGTATTTTTATCCCAATGTTCCTTCCTAGAAGCTTGGTGTTTCTAAAGCCAATGCTAACATGCTTCATTTATGGATTTACATTTGGAGACCAAATGAAAAATGAAACAATGCAATGAACAGTATAGGACCAAAAAAAAAAGCGAAATAAGGATAGAATTGTGAAGCTGTTATGGAGAGCATCTGCATGGAAGGATAATCAGGACCAAAAGTTCCCGATTGCAGTAAAGCTTGAGCATAACTTTGCTACATACAGCATCTGGAGTTTTCTGGTTAAAGTTACAAGTAAGAAGCATGTGATTTCCACATCTGACTATACCGCAAGGGAAAACTGGCTTTATGTGCCAAGCATAATAAAAGGAATAAAGGAGTAAAATAGGTGCTAAGACTATAGCAGCACCAGAATAAATATAAAATGAATAAGGTCAAGATCACGTGAAGTGTTAATACCACTTTACAATGCCTTGGTAAGGCCACACTTGGAATACTGCATCCAGTTTTGGTCACCGCGATGTAAAAAAGATGTTGAGACTTTAGAAAGAGTGCAGAGAAGAGCAACAAAGATGATTAGGGGACTGGAGGCTAAAGCATATAAGGAACGGCTGCTGGAATTGGGTATGTCTAGTTTAATGAAGAGAAGGACGAGGGGGGACATGATAGCAGTGTTCCAATATCTCAGGGGTTGCCACAAAGAAGAGGGAGTCAAGCTATTTTCCAAGGCGCCTGAAGGCAGGACAAGAAGCAACTAATCAAGGAGAGAAGCAACCTAGAACTAAGGAGAAAGTTCCTGACAGTTAGAACAATTAACCAGTGGAACAACCTGCCTCCAGAAGCGGTGAATGCTCCAACACTGGAAGTTTTTAAGAAGAGACTGGACAGCCATTTGTCCGAAATGGTATAGGGTTTCCTGCCTGAGCAGGGGGTTGGACTAGATGACCTTCAAGATCCCTTCCAACTTTACTTTTATTATTATTAAGCGCCAGGGAAATCAGGAGATTCAGGCAGTTCAAATGATATAAAGATTTATTGCAAGTTTAGGCTCTCTACAAGAATCTGGCCAACTCAGACAAAAGAAATGAGTGGGAGATAAAAAAGCCATTCCAGGTGGGCTGGTCTTAGGTCTCTTGCAGGCATACAGGGACTTGTGATGTGTTAGACCCCTCCCTCGGGCTCAGCCTGGTCATCTCCTATAGAAATCTTGTTAAATCATATTGAAGTTGCTATCTTGCAAGGGTGAGCACTCTTCTGTAAGTACAAGTAATTCTTGACTTAGTACCACAATTGAACCCAAAATGTTCTGTTGCTAAATGAGACAGTCTTGCCCCATTCTTGGCACACTTGGTAAGTGAATGATTGCAGTTGTTAAGCAAATGACTGCAGTTGTTAAATTAATAACACGGTTGTTAAGTGAGTTTGGCTTCTCTATTGACTTTGCTTGGCAGAAGGATGCAGAAAGAGGATCACATCAAAAAGGGACTGTCAAACTTGAAGCTCGCTTTGCTGGTGCAATAATGATTGCTTCTTAGCTTGCCAAGGAACTTGGGGGGGGAGGATGGGGAATTGGAATGCAGGCTACAAAGATAAAGAAGGCAGACCGTGAGAATCAAGGACGATTCGCCAGGTGCCTGACCCAACTCAGAGACATTTTCTCATAACAATATAAACACACTTAATTGGGCAATGTGACCTGTTCATGGATGGTAGAGGAAATTCTATTCTTTTTACTGTAGGAGTTTGGTCTGGGATTTGCTAGAGCTGGTTTTGCTTTCATACGTGCCAAAATGATGTACTCAGTAAAGTTTTACATTAAGAGATCGGAATGTCTCGAAGGTGTTTGCTTGGTTGGGTTCGTCAGTCGGAACCTGGACAGGGACACTGCAGCCGTCATAAATATGAACCAGTTGCCAAGCATTTGAATTTTGATTATGTGACTGTGGAGATATTGCAACAGTTGTAGGTGTGAAAAAAGTCATTTTTTTTCAGTGCCATTGTAACTTTGAATGGTCACTAAACAAATGGTTGTGACTCAAAGATTACCTGTAATGAAGCCAATGTACAGATACTTGGCAGTTATGGGAGAGGTCCTTGAAGCAACAGAGGGAAAATTAGTGCTGTCATTTGGCATATCCAGAACAAGGATTCTTTTTTAAACTTCATCCATAGCTCTGTTGAGACCAAGCAACGTGGAGAATAGACTAGAAAAGCGATGAAAGACCTTTGCTATCAGGCAGAGATAAGTGTATCATCAAAAGAGGATTGTATCAGCCAATATTTTAGGTGGCAGATTCTCATTTGGGCTACTACAGAGAGGCACCCTAATTATATCTTAAAGGAGGGTGTTTTGAGATTTGCAATAGAACTCTAACTAATATGGATTAACTAGCTTCAAATAAAACAATGCAAAGCTGAGCTCTGAACAACAACCAAAGAGTCAGATTTTTTTTCTGATGGCAGCAGTAACCAAAATATTCCCATTGCAGCTGGCAAATGTAATAATTGCATTTACAACCTTTTGAGCCCAATCTGTGAACTCATAATTTTGATACGTCCAGAGAATAGAGGAATGGATGAGACTAGCTAAGTATTTGGACATCTGTACCTGCTTGATTCAAAAACCATTAATTTCTCTCTCAAACTGCCTATGACTCTTAGCAATTTCATTCTGCAGTAATTTAATTTTCAGTCCCTTGGCCTGACCTTATTTTCCTGATATCTGGATAGAATGACAAAGGCTACCTTAGTTCAAAGAAAGAATTGTCATATCGTTTGCGTAAAGAAGCATGAAGTTAAAATGTGATTTAGCACAGGAGGTAAAATTGGCATTTAGAGAGAGTCTGTATGAGTTCATTAGCACAGAAGGTATTGGAGGGGACTAAGGCTACAATCTTGTTTATCCCACTTTTGCATTGGTATTGGGCTGTGGAGGTGCCATTGGAGTTAGAGTCCTCTTTAATTTGTATAAAGGCATCCTTCTGAATTTGAAATAACCAGACTGTGACCATTTCCTGTTTCAATAAAGCCATAAAGTTCTGCTTCCTTCAACAGACTCTGGAGTAAGTGATCTGTTGCATGATGGGAAATAGATGTAGGAGATGACCAGGCTGAGCCTGTGGGAGAGGGTCAAATGTGTCATCAGTCATGAGTCCCTATGCAGCCACAAGAGATCTAAGACCAGCCCACCTTGAATTTCTTTCTGTTCTTAATTCCTGCTAATTACCCTTGACCATTAGTAGTTCAGATTCTGGTAGAGAGTTTAAATCTTTATACTTATTTGAACTGCCTGAATCTCCTGATTTCCCAAAAATGTGACATGTTTATGTTATTTCTCCTCTTCAATATATGTCCTGTATTTTTTTACTGATTCCATTCCATTGTTTTTAGTCATTTTTACCTGATTGTGATATAAGATACTTAGGGTCATGTTGGGATTGTAATGGCATATACATGGGTTAATAAAATATTAAACTGTTCTATGTACATGGAGTCAAAATATGTTCATTGAATATGGCTCCATAACCCTCAAATTAAGCTGTCTTAGATAGGTGTTGTGGCAATCTTGTAGTTTTTATTATTTTATTTTTTTTCTGAAGCATTGCTGCTCCAAAAGAGTTTGCTGAGCTAGCAAGGGATGCTTGTATAAACTTTGTGGAAGCACACGCAAGGCCATTCTAAACACATTCCATCATTGTTCAGACAATTTGAAGGTTTGAGAGTACTTATATCAATCATAAATATTTGGAGCAACATAGCTAATTTCAGTTCTGTAATAGTTCCAATTATCTCTTAAAAGCTAGCGTTTTGTCATAATTCTGGACAGCTTGTCAGTATTCATTAACTCAGTTGCAGATGTTACTTGGTGGAGAGAAAGCTATGGTTATTATCCTTAGGTTGCCCCAATCTTATTTGTGATCAGGGAAGCTTGATTTACTCTTCCTTCATGTCTGTATTTTTGATTGATGAAACATGAAATAGCCCTTCTGATTCAGCCCTTCTGCTTTAACATTATTAATAGGGACCTAGGGAATGATGTTTAGTTATTTAAAGCAATAGAAGCCATCTCCTAAATTATCTGAGAGTCATTGCTAATAATTGTGTTTTCATGTAGGTTGCGGCTTCTTGTTAGGAAATTGTACATACTAGGGTTGTTGTGAGCAGTTCCTGCTGTCAGAGAGGAACTGGAAACAAAATATTTGCAATTGAGAAGTCGGGATAAAATGTTCAACAAAGATATATCCTGATCTGATAGATTCTGTACAATTCAACCAGAGATTCAGTCCTGTTTCATTTATATCCCAGAAAAGAAAGTTCAGTTTGGTTTGTTTTTGATATTTTTTTCCAATTTTTTTTTTAAAAAATCTTCATGCTTGCACATAAGAACAGGAGAACTAAGCTATCTCAAGGCAGAAGAAATGCAGGCCAGTTTGTCCATCTTTAAACAGCAGAACCACAACTGTGAACGTGCTGCTTCCAAAGTTAAGAAAATAAATGCAGAAATTGTTTACTCATTGCATTGAGTCTCTGCTCTGTTTTACCAATTTTAGAGACAGCCTGAAAAACATCTGAATTCTAATAATCAGCACAAGTACTTTTCTCCAACTGTGTGTGGAATTTTCTTCCAATTGGTATAAATTTTGAACAAGATCTCACTAGGTAGAGGGTGATGTATGTTTGTAGAATACTTATGAAAGCAATTGAGAAAGAAGCTAATAATGTCAATAACAGCAGGGAAACCACTTCAGAAACAGCTATTTTTTTTTCCTTAGAAGTAGTGCAGGTTATTAAACAAATCTGCGGTAGTCTGACTGTTTTCTAATAGATGTAGATGTTCTATTTTATCAGGAGATGGAACAGAAAGCCTTGGTCCATTTTGCTGTGCTTTCTGTCACATTTATATCATCTAGATGACTTCAGAAGATTAACTTTGGAAATCTAAACAGGATTAGACTTGATTAGTACTTATACTAGAGGCTATTAAGAAATCTAGAGGCTGTAGACTGGATGGAAACTTGAAAAAAAATATCCAATAGCAAACAAATTCCTTAATTGTTGCCAAAAATATGGATGACTAATATGCAGTGGTGGGATTCAGCCAGTTCTCACCAATTTGGCAGAACCGGTAGGTAATTTTTTGTTGCCCAGGCCCAGAATGGACTTCCAGAAGCGGCATCCACACAGAGAACCGGTTGTTCACATATTTGAATCCCACTACTGCTAATATGGATGAATAACCTATTTATCTTAACTCAAGTCAGCTTTCACCTTCACTAGTTTTTATCCTCCAGCAACAACTTTGTGAAATCAGTTGGGCAGAAAGGCTATAACCTCCCCAAAATCATCCAGAAAGCTACAAAGTCAAATGGAGATGTCAGCTGGTCTCTTGGTCAAAGTCCACCACCTTAATTATTATGCTACAATGAGCCTTGTTTTTCCTGTGCTTGTTGTCTTGCAAGGAATTCTTTAGAAATTCCAGAAGCAATTGTTACTAAATTTTGGAGAAGGAGATCACTGAACGTGAATTACTTCCCATGTAAGAAGCAATTTTTGTTTTCAAAACATTGCCAGAATTTCATCAGATTCGAACCACTTTGTGAAATTTCATAGAACTTGAGGAAAATTACAAAAATCACACAAAATGGTTTATTTGCAAGAAAGTGTATTTAAAGGTGGAGGGAGGTCATGAAATTTAATTTAAAAAGTGGGTTAGACCAGTGTTTCTCAACCTTGACAATTTTAAGGCATGTGGACTTCAACTCCCAGAATTCCACAGCCAGCATTGCTGGCTGTGGAATTCTGGGAGTTGAAGTCCACATGCCTTAAAATTGTCAAGGTTGAGAAACACTGGGTTAGACAGTCCTGCTGCCTCCATTAGAGAAATTCTGGCAATTTTTAAAAAACAAAATTTTCAGACCCAGGGTTCCTAACCAGCCAATCTTCTTTACACATGTCCTAAACTTTGATCTGGTATTGTTCAAATCTACTATTTTGTTATTCTATCAGAGGTGGGGAACTATGACCCTTTTATGACTTGTGGACTTCAACTCCCAGAATTTCTGAACCAGACTGGCCAGCTCAGGAATTCTGGGAGTTGAACTCCACAAATCAAAAAAGGGCCATAGTTCCCCCCACCCCTGTTCTAAATGATACTTTCAGCCATTCGCATCACTCAAAAACAAAACCAGATACAAAATTGGGAGACTAATATGCATTTTTGGGAATGTAAATACTCTTACATTTTTTAATCCTTAAAATTGGTAATGAATGCCTCATGTGTTGACTGTTAATCATGCCTGGCAGCATGAAACATGGGTGTTGCTGGTGACACTAATAAATGCATAATCAAGCATACAACACTCAGTTGTGTGGCCCAATTTAGCTCAGGTTACAGCCTCTTTCTCTGCAAAAGACTGCCTCCCATTAATCATAGAGAGGCCCAATTACAAATAATAGCAAATAACATTCAGGCAGACAGGGAACATTAGACAACCTTAGCCATTTGGAAATGCATTTCTATTAATGCTGTCTTGCTTTTTTTCGCCAGTGATCTTGGTCTGCGATTACAGAGACAAAACATGATGGTATATTCTAGGTTATGGTAATAATTCAGTCATGTGTGAAAGTTAGTTCACACCAAGTATGGCAGGTTTTCCTCTCTCCTTCCTGCCTCCAGCACACTGCTGAGAAGAGATCAAAGTTTATATTTATATTTTGAATTCAGTTTCTATCTGGGTTATTCCAGAGGCTAATTATATTTTGCCCTAAAATATAATCTGGTCTCTGAGCACTTGATTTAGTGTGTTGTATGAATTTTGAAAAATTGTAATTTACTATTTAACATGATGTAGAAAAGCAGTCAGTTATTATCTTTTTGGTATCACAGCTAACCAAACTATGGCTTAATGTGTATGAACCCAGGTTTGCAGTTTATCAAACCATGGTTTTATAAATGAACCATGGCTTAGCATAAAACTCAATCCCGAACCCAGGCAAATCAATCCTGGCTTGTTTTCTCTATCAGGGTTAACCCTAGCCTTCCTCAACTTTGATGCCCTTTGACCAGGGGTCTTCAAACTTGGCCCTTTTATGATTTGTGGACTTCAACTCCCAGAATTCCTCAGCCAGGCATGCTGGCTGAGGAATTCTGGGAGTTGAAGTCCACAAGTCATAAAAGGGCCAAGTTTGAAGACCCCTGCCTTTGACTGTATGAAGACATTTAGCACCAGCTGGGAATTTTGTAATTGCCTAAATTGGGCTTTTTCTTCAATAGGAATTTTGTAGTTTAGTCTAAGACAGTGGTGGCGAACCTATGGCACGCATGCCAGAGGCGGCACTCAGAGCCCTCTCTGTGGGCACGCGCGCCATGCCCTGGAGATGGCAACCATCCTCTTCAACCAGCTGCCTGCTAACTCGCTGAGGTCCACATGGCCGGATGCATCCCAGTACCCATGCGCTTGCTGGACTCTGTGGGGGGGGCGATGGTGTCAGGCAGCAGCTGCCCCAGCCCCTGCCTCGCCTTGCCCTGAGACAATGGCACCCCCGCCCTGCCTCGCCTTGCCTCACCTCACCCCACAGGACGAGCTTCCTGCCCACCGCCCCACCCACCAGAGACGCCCTGGATCTCCCCCAACCCTGCCCGGCCCCCACAGGCGTCCCTCCCCAGGAGCAACATTGAGCTGGCCACACCCACCCTGGCCATGCCCACCCATCTGCCATGATCACCGTAGCCACACCCAGCTGGCCACGGCCACCCAGCGGGCCACGGCCACCCGGCACCCGGCAATACATAAGTGGGTTTTGGGTTTATTTATTTATTTATTTATATTTCAATTTATATGCCGCCCTTCTCCCCATGGGACTCAGGGCGGCTCACAGCATATTAAAACAATATAAAACATTTCCCCTCTAAAAGCCAATTAAAAACCAAATATTTGTCGCTGTGTCTTGATAAAATCCTTAAAATTGTCCCTATTTAAAATTCACCCTAGGTCAGACCCGCTTGCTGAAAAAGCCATGTCTTGAGGGCACGG
>NW_015390538.1:0-13816 GCF_001527695.2 Protobothrops mucrosquamatus | reverse complement strand
TGCAGTTTGGGCACTCAGTCTCTAAAAGGTTCGCCATCACTGGTCTAAGACATAGGTGTCAAACTCGCCGTGTCATGTGACGTGTCATGACATATTGTGACTTTTTTTGCATTGCCAGAGCTGGGGTGTGCACAGCCTCAACATGATGCAACCGGCCCGCAGGCCAGCAGTTTGATACCTCTGGTCTAAGAAAATGCTTTCTCTGATCTCATATTCTGTGGAGTATAAAGTGAAGATTTTCTGGTCAATTCTTGGTAGCTAGAATGCTGAAAGATGTAATCCTACCACAGGGAAGAGTTCTCGTTTCAGACTAAGGTCAGCTTTTTGTTTCATATAAAAACAAGGAACTGAGATTCATTGGAAGATGGAAGCAAAGATTGAGCTGGAAAAGAGGAAGAGGCAAGGAGTCTCAAAACTATGGCCTTTTGCACAAAGGTGAAGCTTTTTTGCCAAATACAATGAGAAAAGTTTCATACTTCTTCAGTTCAAAATAAGCATTGTCAGTTCAAAATTCCTTGGTTTTGCACTCATGACAGGCAATGCAGTCTTAATGGTTTTTATGCTCAGTGGCATTTTCACCTATTCACAAGTATATCAGCACAGAAAGCACATGATGAAAGTATTGGGCATTTTTAGACATGGTGGTGTTGCAGATTCTGTGGCATGGACCTTACAGACCTCTCTCTCTTAAAACTAGACCTGAGCTGGAAGCTAAATTAGAAACTGAGGCAGTTACAATCTGATGCATGACACTCAAGCACAACTGAGCATTTAATTTGTCCCTATTGGAAGATGTGATGAAATGGCCTCATTAAGTAAGATCTGAACTTGCAGCTGCATCAAGGTGTTAAATATTTCAGTGCATACCAGGAAGCCACAACTGGAGGTAGGGCATTATTATAAACTCCGCAAGGAAAATAGAGAGCTGTCTATAAAGTTCTCAGGAGAAATTATGCTAGTTCTGATCTCATGACTGAAGAAATAGCATTTTCTCTTTCATGGAACTTCTTATTTAAACCAACGTGGTATTAACTTTTTGCTGCCATAGATTCTTAAGAAATATAACACTATTGTGAGGCTGTAATAACAAGGGTTATCCCATGTCTGGAATTTCCCAGACAAGTCTAGTTTTAGAACATCCCACCCAGATAAAATCTTAAAAGAGCTAAAAGTTCAGCCTTTTTGGAAAAGGCTACAGTAGTCCTATAGCCTCCCCTATAGTAGTCACTAGCATACTACATTTGCAAATCAAGAGTTTCTTACAAAGTATGTGATTGATACTTGTTAGGTTGTGAAGCATACAAACATTTTACAAAAATGTAGAACAAGGAGTCATTAACCAATTGTATTTGGGAAATGGATAAGCTAAGATTTCAGTTCTAATTTGTTGCTCAGCCCGACTCTGGGTATAACACTTTGAGAAGTGTTATACATTACCAGAAATCCATACTTCTATAAGGAGGTTCCAGATTTATGACTTAAGACAAAAGAAAATTCAATATTGTAACTGAAATAGTAAATGAATATCATAAATTGGATTTCTGTGAAAAACAGCCAGAGTCTGGGTGCCATTAAGACAATGGTTTTAACTTTCATAATGGAAGTACATCGTTAGACTGTGTGTATCATCAAACCACCAAGATTTCTTGGCAATGTATCATTTTTAATGGACGCACAGAAAGCCTATGATGCAATCAAGGCTTTAGTCTTCTTAGAATTTCAGTAAGTACTTATGAGCCTTCTACTCAAAGTTGAAATTTTTGGGGGGAAAACTTGTTTCCCATGTTTGGGAATGTTTAATGTTTCCTATTCTATGTGGCAAATACATAACACTTATGTTCAGTACTCCATTTGCCAAGCTAAATGGCAAAACATTGTATGGAAATGGGGCAATGGGAAGAAATATCATTTTTTACATATCTATGTTTTATTTTAATCATAGAATGAAGAAGGACTTACACAGGAAGGAAATATGGATAACACAGATCCAGCAGACCCAGAAAACGAGGCCTATGAAATGCCTCCTGAGGTAAATCTATTTCTGACATCTTCTCACAGAGTATTCCAATAATGGTTGCCTAACTAGAAGATGTGGCACTGTCCATTTCTGTTTGAAATACAGGTAATCCTCAACTTACGACAACAATTGAGCCCAACATTTTTGTTGCTAAGTGAGACATTGGTTAAGTGAATTTGGCTCCATTTTACCACCTTTCTTGCCACAGTTGTTAAGTGAATCACTGCAGTTGTTAAATTAGTGACACGGCTGTTAAGTGAATCTAGTTTCCCCATTGACTTTGCTTGTTAAAAAGTCACAAAAGGTGATCACGTGACCCCAAACACTACAACAGTCATAAATGTGAGTCAGTTTCCAAGTGTCTGAATTTTGATCACGTAACCATGGGGATGCTGCAACGGTTGTAGGTATGAAAAATGGTCATAAATCACTTTTTTCAGTGCCATTGTAACTTCAAACAGTCACTAAATGAACTGTTGTAAGTTGAGGAATACCTTGGGAATAAACCTATCTGGCACTTACTTATAGGGAACAAGCTGGTAAGGCCTGAGATGGTGAATTCACCCTCAAGAAATTTTGAGATGGATGTTCAGGAGAAACATTTCCAGAACTCTGAGGAAAAGCAAGTGGAGCTTTGATAAAAGTAGTAAAATTTCTAATCTCTGGAAGCTCATAAATTGCCATAATGACAATTATGATCAAAAATAATCTATTTCTTGCTGTCAAAATTTCTATTTGTATCAAAAGATAAGTGGGTAGAGAAATAGAAACAAGAGATGAATGGATTTTTTTTATTTTCTGTGCATTATTATTCTGAGGTTCTATTACTGAACATTTTAGGAATGCAAGTAGGCTTTCTGCAAAACAGAAAGGAAAATAAGCTAAATATTTTGTAAACATCTTTACTACACTCATTCTGGCGACAACAAAAATTATGCAGCTATATGAAAAACGTCATTATGATAGAGCCAGTAGACAAAATACTTCAGAAGTTGTTGAATTACAATCCCTTCATTTGGGCCATTGAGTATTCTGAATGGGGCTGACAGGAAATTGAAATCCAATAATGGTTTAAGAATCTTTATGCTTTATGCATCATTTTGATCACAAAACCCTCCATAACACAATTTCTAAAACATTAAATGTAGAAATATATATGCAATCCTACAAACCTAATTACACCACATCTCAAAGCTGTTTCAAATTATAGATTTCGACAAAACATTTTCACCTCTTCTTTCTCACGGCAATATCCTGCCTCCAAATACAAAATGAGAGGTTTTAAGATTGTGAATGAGATCATTACAGCATTTTCCAAAGGACAAGCACCATCCAGGAGTGTATATTTATCATGCATGAAGGCATTTATCCTTTTCCTCTTCTGTATAAATGACAGAGGCATATGGATCAGGGAGTAAGGGGCTTATTCCAGAAGGCAGACATTACAGCAGAAAAGCCACATTTCTGAGGTCCTACAAGATGGCATTGTTTAATCAAAGGAACCTGAACACAACAGTCTTGTGGGATAAAACCAATCAGGAGAATAGGCTAGGGTAGGGTAGGGTAGGGTAGGGTAGAGTAGAGTAAGGTAGGGTAGAGTAGAGTAGAGTAGAGTAGAGTAGAATAGAATAGAATAGAATAGAATAGAATAGAATAGAAGCTGGAAGGGACCTTGGAGGTCTTCTAGTCCAACCCCCTGCTCCGGTAGAAAACCCTATACCATTTCAGACAAATGGTTATCCAAAATCTCTTTTTAAAAACTTCCAGTGTTGGAGCATTCACAACTTCTGGAGGCAGGTTGTTCCACTGGTTAATTGTTCTAACTGTCAGGAAATTTCTCCTTAGTTCTAGGTTGCTTCTTTCCTTGATTAGCTTCCACCTATTGCCTCTTGTCCTACCCTCAGGTGCCCTGGAGAATACTAGGGGAGATAGGCAGTCTGCAAAGTAACTAGGCTCCATGCCATATAATGCTTTATAGGCAATGACCAACATCTTGAATCATATCCAGAAGCCAACAGGCAATCAGTGCAGCTTGCAAAGTAGTGGTATTACATGTGCATATCATGACTGCCCAATGCTATTTCATGCTGGAGCAGCTGAAGCTTCTGGGTGGTCTTCAGGGGCAGGCCCATGTAGTATGCATTGCCATAGCCAAGAATAGAAGCAAGCATTTCCTCTTCAAAGTATGGATCACCAACTATGGGGCAGAGATACCATATTATCTACTAAGCTCCATTTTTTTAAATCTACCTTCTCCTTCTAGACTATCCCAAAGAAATGAGAAAGCCAAAAGGAAAAGAGTAAGAACCTGAATCTAGTTTATTGCATTCCTAGCAGAAGGCACAACTAGGACAGATTTTCTCATTCCAAGATCCTTAGTATGCATGATATACTACACACACACACACACAGACACACACAAATTAAAAGAAAGGAGTCGTGTTTCAGTCTCTCCTAACTGTCCCTCAGATGTATCCACCTACACATCCTATTCTCCACAGCTTACAAATCGTGTAGGAAACTTGACTTATCTCAGATTCACAAGGAATTATATTTCCTGAATACATCAGCCCCTTTTTGCAGGCAATAGCTTAAGTACCCAACTAAATCCTGAAACTATTCATTAGGGGAACAAAAACAAAGCGTTGTTCTAGGGTTTTTGGGGGTTTTCACCAGAGATTTTTCTTAGCAAGAGAATTCCATGTTCTAAAGGCTCTACAGAGTTCAAGGGATGAAAAGATATCTCAGAATAAAGACTAAACAGAAACAAGTCCACATTACCTTTTATTCCATCGGTCTGAGACCTACAGAGAAGAGGTCTTTTTCTTGCAATCTTCTATCTATCTCAAATCTGACAATACCATTTCATGACAACTACATTTTATTCTGAATTGAGCTTTCAATTTCTCCTTCTTCTTTCTGTTCCAACAGGAAGAATACCAGGATTATGAACCAGAAGCTTGAATCTCCTCTCTTTCTTTCTATCTCTTGCTACCAGTCAACAAAAACATCTTGTCCTGTACAAGTGCTGAGTTCCAATGTGTAAACTACTTTTTATAGTTTTTATAGTGTCTTGGAGTTTTCCATCAACAGTGAACGGAGCATCTATAATTGTGTTCAGTTTCCATGTCTGTGACCAATCTCCTCCTGAAATGGAGGCTGGGTCCAAGAACCATTGTTGTTGTTTGGATATTGTGGCTTCAAGTTCTAAACACCGAAAAACAATTTAAAGAACACCTAAGTGTCTACTCCTTATTTAGAAAGCTGTAAATGTTTTGTTGATAGATCATTGGTAATTTAGTATTGTTTATGGTATGGAAGTTTTTAAAATGTTTTCTGTGGTCATTCTTTGCTGTCTGAGAATGACCCTGTTGTGAAAGTTGTTAATATATTTCTATACATATATACATATATATATATAAAGTAGCTGAGCATGAACTATGCACCTATAAATATTAACTGTGGAATATTACTGTTTGTGATAGGTTTTACTAACTTGTATCTGTAAATAAAGATGGCCAACTGGAATAAATAAAATGCATTGACTGTTCAAAGAGGAGCTGCTAAATTGGCTTCGACTAACTAGTACTTCCCATCCCAACATTTTCTTCCTAAGGTAGCTTCACACATTAATAGCTGTACAGGTTGACTGCTGTGAATGGAAACACAGGTAGTTCTCTACTTATGACCATAATTGAGCTGACAATTTCAGTTATAAGTCATGACAGTCATAAAGCAGGTCACCATGTGACCCTATCTGATTTTATCACCTCTTTTGTGGCAATCATTAAACAAACAAAGAGGCTATTAAGTGGACCTATTTTTCACTAATGGTGTTTTTCCCCAGAACCTAGAAGTGAAACCGGTTTCCAAAGGGGGGAAAAAAAACACAAATCGCAATTATGGGATGCTGAAAGGACCGTAAATGCGGGAGGTTGCTAAGCACCCAAAATGTGGTCACATGACCACAGAGGAGGTCTGGATATCAGAATTTCAAAGTGGCCAGTCATAAATCAAGGATTACCTATATAACTAATGTTGGAACGAATCAGGGCACCAGCTTGCCTTGGAGTCTACCATCAGCCCTTCATATCTCCACTTCTCTTCCAAACAATATTATAAAGGCTTATCATAGTTTAAAAAGCCTTAAAGCCTTAGCTGAAAAGCAGCATGTGAAATGACAGCGGGTAAAATGATAATGTGCACTGGATATTTAATAGCTTTTGTAATATAAGATAAATGTCGGTAGAAAAGTTTATCAATAGTTTTTAATCATGCTAGCCAACAGCGCATTCATAATGACCTTTTCATAGCATTAATCTCCTTCAAAGGGAGAATATAAATGAATATCAGTTGCTGGAGAACTGGGGAGCATTAGTGCCTTTACTGCTGTTTGTAACCAGTACATTTGGAAACATTAACATTAACAGTAGAAATCACAAATCATGATGTTAATGGCCCATCAGACTGATCCACAAGGGTTCTTCTTAAATGCGTGTTCAGTTAACATGATTTATGCAAGTACACAACTAAGCTTATCATAAAAGTTTCATTGTTAGGAAATATCAGTTTAATATTTTATAAGGCAGAATAGAAATATATTCCGCCTTGGCCATATTCTACTTTAACACATTTTCTGGACACAAGAGTTTGCGAACTTAGTAACCACGTAGCAAGCATTCCCCTAGGCAAAGCATATGCAGAAAATAAAATGTATTTTGCCACAGACATGTTGGAAGATCTCATCAATTAATTATTTACTATAGGGTGCTATTGAGTTTTTCCTTCTATTGCTTTTTCTTTTTAGCCGAGTGCCTGTGGAAAATATGAAATACAAACATTTATCCGTCTTTTTGTTACATGAATCTTCCCCTTATCACCACACCTTTTAGGTAAACGTCAACCAAACTATTCATGGTTCAAGATTGTTTGCAGCCATGCTATTGGGTTCATGTGCCTTCTTGAAAACCTGCCCTCCCATAGCCGAAAAGTTTGCTGCCTATAGGATTTTATGGTTGCCACGGTAACCCTCTATGCGAGTATGTGTAGACGTGTGTGTGTGAGAGAGAGAGACAGCGCATGAATAATATGCTGCATTTTAATGAAATTCTTTTAGAGTTGGCATAGCCTCTTTCCCAGATAAAAGAAATGTCTCTTTTTGTTTGATTACCTGAATATCTACAAAGACCAGCTGAATTTGACCCCAGCAAATGAAACCCATAAAATGATCAGAAGAACAAGAATCAAAAGCTATCCTGTCTGTATGTGCTTCCAACATAGACGTTGAGTATCAGGCAATGCTGCCTGCAGAATAATACATGAGATTGGCTAGGTGATGAATGAGATGCAGAAATGTTGTTACTTACTCTCTGCTTCTGCTTGAATGGAGGCAGTGGTGGGATTCAGCCGGTTTGCACCACTTCAGCAGAACCGGGAGCTAATTTTTTGTTGTCCAGGCCCAGAATGGACTTCCGGAAGTGGCATCCACACAGAGAATTGCTGGTTGTTCATATATTTGAATCCCACCACTGGAGGGAGACTACCTTTTGGTAAATAGTAACAAGGGATCAAGGTTGAATGCCATCATGTGGTAATCTGTTTGGCTTTGCCACTTTTGGTAGATTGTTGCAAATCAGGAACTACCATGGTAGTAAACCTTCCAATAGAACGAACAGATTTAGGTGACATTAAAGCCTTTTAACAACCCTACACTGTTCGTGATGAATATACTTTCCTCCTTGATAAACCCATGGATTTGGAAATTATTTTAATTTGAATCCTGGAACTGGCAGCATTTTGGAGGTAATTTCATCCAATCTCTTGATCAAAGGAGACGAGATAAGATAGTTTCCCACAGCAAGCCTGTACTTCACTTGAAAAAGTATCACCTTCTCTTATATTATCATAAACCAACCACAATCTGCTTCCTTACAATTTCTACTCATTGTTTTTAATCCAAAACACTCGTGCAGTAAAGAGCATGTCTGATCCCACACTGACTGGGTTTGTTAGTCCTTGTTTACTGCATAAAATGGATCACACAATACATGTTGTCATACATCATGGTTTCCATAATGCTTAGGTGGATACATCTTGTAAAAAAGCTGTGGTGGTACAGTGGTTAGAATGCAGTATTGCAGGCTAATTCTACTGACTGCCAGCAGTTCGATGCTGACCGGCTCAAGGCTGACTCAGCCTTCCATTCTTCCTAGGTTGGTAAAATGAGGACCCAGATTGTTGGGGGCAATATGCTGACTCTGTAAACCGCTTAGAGAGGGCTGTAAAGCACTATGAAGTGACATATAAGTGCTATTGCTACTGCTATTGCTAAACCAAAACCAAGAAACCCTATGACAAATATATAGGAGGGTGAATCAAGTCAGGAAAGCAATACTGAGGTCATAGTAAAAATCTCTACACTGACTTCCAAATTCATCTGACAATGCTACTGATAAGTGGCTGGGGGAAAGCAAGTGCAATAGAAAAAGTCCATCAGACATTTGGCCAGAGCAGCACTAAAAGACAAACTAGTCCTAGAATAAAGCCTACTAGAATGATTTTTGGTCTGGTCTATGAAAACATCCTCTGCTTAAAATCAAAATATTCAGTGTTTCCAGTGCCTTTTTTTCTCATAGTCATTTCAGAACCATCTAATTTCTCTGAAGGTGGTTGTTGCCAAATGATGCCAGCTATTTGATCATGAATTTTAAACTTGGAAAAGACTCCTGATCAGAGTCAGAATCATGAAATTTCCCCTTTATCAACAGAGAATCTATTTGCTGGTTCATTGTCTCACAGCTTTAACCTTTGGGGTATTTCTCCTAAAATCATCAGAATCTGAAACATTTATTAACCATTATTATGGTTAATGCTGCATATATCAACTATTCTTTTTTAGTGCTGTCAAGTTCTACATCAGGTGCCATATTCTGAAATGCATGATGATCTTCTCAAGGCCATTAGATATTTCTAATTTGGAGCAATTTGGCTATTTCCTTTTTTATTGTGGGCACTTCTACTTTAAGAATAAAAGAAGCCCTTTGTGAATGATGTTCGTTCCTTAAAATAACAAAATATTATCCAGTTAAAAGTAGATCCAGACTATTTGGGCAAAACTACCTGGCATTTAACAATATTTAAGAAGCTCTTCTGATCTAAAAATGCCTGGCAGATGGAAAAACTGTAGGTGGGAAGAACACACGAGAGAGCCAGAAAAGTAGGTCAGATGAGAGCCATCATTTTAAAAGAATTCCAGGGAGCGGAAAGGAAATATTAAACTGAAGACAAAAATGTGGTTGTCCTTTACAACTTGAGCTCAATGAGATTAAAAGCTTGGATCTTCCGGCTCATATGATTGACTGTTCATTTTTAAAATAGCAGCTCTCCAGATATATCCCCAAAACTAACACAACAGGTTAGAACAGAGTTTCTCCATCTTAGCAACTTAACAACTTTAAGATGGGTGCCTAATTCAATTCCCAGATTTTCCCAGCCAGCATGTGGATTTCTGGGAGTTGAAGTCCACACATTTGAAAAGGTGTTAAGGTTGGGAAACAAAAGGATTGGACTCTTCACCGCCATTTCATTTTTATCTGATTGACTGTTGATGGGTTGTTTGTTTGTTTTGATTAAGGAAGACTTGTCAAATCTGCCATCAAACCGCTTCAGCTTCACTTCCCTTTGATGTCAGCCTGCCATAAACTTTGGGGAGGGGGCAATGGGAGGATATAGGGAGGGGGATGACAGGAACCAGAGGTGCCAACCATAGACAACAGTTGAGAGGTCCAAGGACCTCATACTGGGAAAGAAATGCGAACACCCACCAAAGAGGCGCCAAAATGTGGAAGTTTTACCAAAACACCTAGTTTGAATCTTATTGGACATCACCAAGATGACAAAGGGGGGGAGAACCTGAGAGAAGGGAAAATTACTGGATTTTCACAGGAATTCCTCAGACCTGTTTTTGCTATGCTATAACCACTTATCGTACACCTTTCACTACAAATGGAGTTGAGGGTCTTTCTTTCCTGAATGCCTAAGCTGGAACAGGTCAGTGGTGGGATTCAAATATGTGAACAACCAGTTCTCTAGGTGGGTGCCGCTTCCAGAAGTCCGTTCTGGGCCTGGGCAACAAAAAATTAGCTACAAACCGTGTGAATCCCACCACTGGAACAGGTCTGACAAGACCATTCAAACCTTTAAACCACATCTTCTCTCTGGTAGGAAATCTTGACCCCATGAAAGTGTTTTCTCGCTTTTGCTCGCTTGGAAAGAGATTGGAATGGTGGGTTATGCTTAGCTTCTACGCTCTCTTTTTAGGAAAAAAGCCAAATCATTCCCTTTTAGCCAGGGCTTTCATTCGTTAACAGTTTTTTTAGTTCTTTATTATCTTTTGTTCAATTTTGTTTCCTTATTGCTAGCTGGGGGACATAAACAATAACAGCAAATACATCTTGTAGTAGGTTGCTCACTTCAATTTTCTATATCTGTAATACCTGCATCTGTCCCATGTGTTAATTAAATAATAAACCATATTGTATACCCACGTGTAAACAAAACAGCTGTATGGCTCACAATTTTGTGCAATCTACTGAGCATGCTTAAATAGATTAAAAACACAGTAGGAGTCAATAAAATGAGAGCCACAGGTTTAGGGGGAATCACCATCTCCCTAAATAGCTCTGCAAATTTAATGTTTTAATTTTTAAAAAGTGCCATTAGAGGTAGGGTAACTAAAATGCTGCTAAATAAATAAGTAAACCTCATAAGATTTTAGTATTTTCACATGAGATCTCATCAGATGGGATGAGAACAGTGAAAGCTCATCATACTGAATGCAGTCGTGGAAATAACAGGACTATAGCAAACTTAGAAATACTTTTTAACATAGTTGATTATCAGCTGAATTTAATTTAAGGAGACAATTACAGGTAGTGCTTAACTTACAACCATTCATTTGGTGCAGGGGTCTCCAAATTTGGCAACTTGGAGACTTGTGGACTTCAACTCCCAGAATTCCTCAGCCAGCGGGGTCTCCAAACTTGGCAACTTGAAGACTTGTGGACTTCAACTCCCAGAATTCATCAGCCAGGGGGGTCTCCAAACTTGGCAACTTGAAGACTTGTGGACTTCAACTCTCAGAATTCCTCAGCCAGTCTCTCTGAAACATCAACTTTGGCAACGCCTTTAGAGCTACCAGATCTGAGTTGAAAACACTCCAGATTACCACTATATTGGAACAAAGAGTTAATTTTTCTGATCTCTCACTTCAGACATCTCTTGGTCAGCCAAGTTTTTAAATCCAAATTTTTTATTATTATTATTATTATTATTATTATTATTATTATTATTATTATTATTATTATTATTATTATTATTATTATTATTATTATTATTAATAATAATAATAATAATAAAGTTGGAAGGGACCTTGGAGGTCATCTAGTCCAACCTCCTGCTCAGGAAGGAAACCCTATACCATTTCAGACAAAAGGCTGTCCAGTCTCTTCTAGTGTTGGAGCATTCACAGCTTCTGGAGGCAGGTTGTTCCACTGGTTGATTGTTCTAACTGTCAGGAAGTTTCTCCTTAGTTCTAGGTTGCTTCTCTCCTTGATTAGTTTCCACCCATTATTTCTTGTCCTACCTTCAGGCACTTTGGAGAATAGTCTTCTATGCTTTGTTTGTTATATTCAGTTATGAGGGCTAAAAATCACAGAATGATATATTTGGAAAACACTCTTGTTTGGGACATAAATTGGGTTGTTGTTTTTTTTTTTTAAAAAAATCTCTTTAATGCCTCTACATTTTCAGCTAGATTTACCTGATAGAAGCCTGCCAGGTTATATTTAGAAACCAATTCAGAACCTTACTGATATTTTGAGTGCAAAGTTTCCTCAGATTCCCATACAAATCGGGGTTTTTCCAAAGCTTGCTGGAAACAGTTTTACTTCAGTACTATTATCCAACTTTAGTTACTACAAATCATCAATGCTAGATTCACTTAGCACACTAATCCATGGCTTACTTAATCCTGGTTTAAGCAATAATTTATATATATAATTTTCATTAAAGTTTTTTTTTTTTTTTAAAGGAAGAAAATATAAAGTAAAATAAAGAAAAGTATGAAAAGAAAAATAAAAAAGAAAGCTAAAGGTACAAGAAAGAAAAAAGGAAAAGGAAAAGAAATCAAACATTTATGAAGAAGTAAGATATGAGGGGAACGACTTACTCTATTATATTTATATTGCTGTTATATAGCAGCCCATAGGTTTACAAGGAAACAAGAAAATAAACAATATTATAATAAATAAATGGAGCAATTTCTCAAAATAAATAAATGCAAAACATTATTTTAAAAAATAAATTCAATATCACAATGCAAATATTTGATTTATGCATTATCCTAATATTTAACAGTGGCCAACCGTTTATTTTAGACAGAATCTTTCTGCATTAATCTTCATAGTTGAGAAAAGAGCTCTGGATTTTTGCAATTTTATTTAGTTAGAAGATGCTGCCAATTCATCACACTTAGTCTGAAGTCAGATGGAAAACAGCATCTGCTGAGATGGAAAATAAAGCAGACAAGCTGTTTCTGAAACTAGTTAACAATGCACATTTAACTCAGCATGGAATACATTAAAACACACATATCTCTCATTGCTGAATTACAATTGTCTGCCTCACCAGGTCTCTGGTATGTATAGGTCAGATATTGAACTGGAAACACAAAAAAATAACAGCACAAAACAGCTTTTTTTTTTTAAAGAGTATGTATGCCAACTCTTCTACGACTAGCAAGCTCTGGAGTCTTACAGTATACCGGTGAGTACAGTACAAGAGGCATCAGTATTACCTCATCACCTGAACCCCAAAATAATTACATAGTAAATGCACTCACATACGATGTCAGAAAGGAATTGCAGCTGTCAATGAGCACATAATGTTAATTACAGCCTTAACAGGGACAACACTGGAATAGCAATTGATCAAAATGCAGCATGACAAACCAATCACGGCTTATTTGTCATGCCAGAAATGAGTTTGCAATGGAAAGAGTGCTCTGAACCACTATCCTAATAAAACTCTGGTCCTTAAGCAGCCAATGAATACTTTTTTATTGATTTCTCTTGTAATGCAGATAGACAGCATACTCAAGCCAGAGGAAATGGCTTTAGAAGAGTGGAAAAAAAATACCCTGATCTTTTATGAGCTTATCAGAATTTGTGGCTTAAGGCAGCCGAGCTCAGGCTGGGACCTTGGCTTCTTAAGCAGATGACAAACTAGAGCAGTGGTTCTCAACCTGTGGGTTGGGACCCCATTTGGGGTCAATCGACCATTTCATGGGGGTCGCCAAGCAAGGCTGTCCGCCATTTTTTTTGTCCGCCATTTTTTTCCCCCTTTTCCGGCGGGTGCCTTACCTCCCTTGGGCTGGGCCAGCTGGTGGTCAGCCTGCTCCGTCTCTGCCGCTTGCCAGCTACGCCTCGGCCAGTGCAGGGGGCGGAACCACGCATGCGTGGCGCTCCCGGGCAGGGAAAGTCCTCGACTTACGACCGGTTGGGTAGTCCTCAACTTACGACCGGTTTAGTCCTTGACTTACGACTGGTTTAGTCCTCGACTTGCGACCGGTTGGGGTCGCGGCATTAAAAAGGTTGAGAACCACTGAACTAGAGGCTATTTCACATTATATATCATGGCAGTGACAACAAACGCTTTGGGCTCGGTGTGTCAAAATTTCAGAAAATGCCTAATTTGACTCTGCTGGTGTGTCATACATGCACACACACATCCAAACAAAAG
>NW_015390537.1:58184-60161 GCF_001527695.2 Protobothrops mucrosquamatus | reverse complement strand
TATATATATATATATATATATATATATATATATATATATATATATATATATATATATATATATATATATATGTAGGTCTTTAGTTATATATATATATATATATGTAGGTCTTTAGTTATTCGGGTTTTCTCCCGCGTAGAATTAGAAGTGTCTTGGCGACGTTTCGACGAAGTCACATTCGTCATCTTCAGGCTGGTGTCTTCAGCTTCGTGCTTCTGGGAGTAGAAGCACGAAGCTGAAGACACCAGCCTGAAGATGATGAATGGGATTTCGTCGAAACATCGCCAAGACACTTCCAATTTTACGCGGGAGAAAACCCGAATAACCAAAGACCTACATACAAACACCCGCGAAAACCTCAGAAAACGCTATATGAACTCTCCCAAAAACCGTCTTAGCAACCCTGAAGATGTCGGGAGGGTCCGACGAAAGCTTGGTTGCCTATAATTTTTAATAATGTTTTACTGCTTTTAAATTGTTTTTTAAACTTTTTAACTGCTTATAAATATTTTATCCCCTCTTGGTGATCGCAATTATTTTGACATAACATGGACTTACCCAAGAGTCGGATTTTTAGCTCTATTTCTAGCTATATATATATATATATATATATATATATATATATATATATATATATATATATATATATATATATATATATATATATATATATATATAAAAGGTAAAAAAGGATATATGCAGTGTTATCTTCATTTTAGATGTCAAAAGGGTCTCTCTCTCTCTCTCTCTCTCTCTCTTTCTGCCCTTGATCTGCCAGTCCTCTTCCCCCACTCTCTTTCTTTCTCTCTCTCTCTTTCCTCTCTCTCCCCCTCCCTCCCTCTCTCTTTCTCTCTCTCTTTCTCTCTCTCTCTTTCTCTCCCCCCCCCCTCTCTCTCTCACTCCGATCTTCTGCTTACCTGGCAAGCTGGCTTCAAGCTGTTCTCCAACATGCTCAGGTGTAGGCAACCTTGGCTCTTTTATGACTCATGGATTTCAACTCCCAGAATTCCTGAGTCAGCATAGCTGGGCTAGCTAGCTCTCTCCTGCCCTTCCTGCTTCCTGCTTCCTACAGAGATGCAGCAAAGGGAGGAGCCCTGCTCGAAAAGCTTTTCAGCTTGTCGGAGAATACCGTGAGTCCATTCTCTTTTACATACAAACACATACAGAGAGAGAGAGAGAGAGAGAGAAACAACCCATTTTTAAAAATCCACATAATCTTGGGATGGTGCACTCAATTTCTCTACTAATGCAGCCACTTTACAACCTCCATATACACTTTCACAAAGCCCAGGCCAAGTGGCAAAACCATGTCTTCAGGACCTTCTGGTAGGCCACAGCATTGGACCCAATCTGACGCTAGATTGATTTAGAGTTGTGCAATTGCCAGTAGCCGTTGCCACATACCTATGCCGAAAAGGGCCTTATGGATAAGCAGAGCTTGCAAAGAGCTGCAGAAAGACCAATGCAAATACCTCCCAACTCCCAAGTGCACGTTTTGCAGAGGAGACCACCCTGCATGCCGATTGGTTCTGACTTCCTGCTGGGAAGTGGGGGAAAGCAAGGCATGTTCAAGTGGAAAATGTTAAAATATGCTGACATATAAGAAGAACGCCTATGCAATCATAGCCGAACAACAGACACATATGTTCCCTCAAATGCAGTCCTGGAGAAGTCTGCTCCAGTCTTCAGGGAGAGTGAAATTCCAAAGGGCAGATGCCACAACACAAAATACCATATATACTCGAGTATAGGTCGACCCGACTATAAGCCGTGGGACATATTTTGCCACAAAGAACTGGGAAAAAATGGTGACTCGCGTATAAGCCGAGGGGGCATTTTTCAGCAAACACATTTTTCCGCCTGGGCTAATCGTCCTCTTTGCAACCCCACCCCTCTGCGCGCGATTGTAGCACTTTGCACAAAGGAGCAATAGTTGATAACATGCCCCACGTCAGCTGGAAGGGTATTCTCGGATAG
>NW_015390537.1:44594-56273 GCF_001527695.2 Protobothrops mucrosquamatus | reverse complement strand
GAGAGAGAGACACACACACACACACAAAGAGGAGAGGGGAGCCGGCCGGCCCACCCGTTTCCCCCTTTCCCTGCGCGAGCGTGTGTGGATGGAGCAGCGGCCAAGGGTTTATAAAGCAAGCGGCGGAGTCCTGCAGCTCAGAGGTGACACGGGGGGAGGGAATCGGAGCTAACCGAGGAAGGAGGCTGCTGTTTCTTCTTCTGCCGCCGCCAGCCGTGGCATAATACGGTAAATAAATACGAGCGTAGGGGATCCACGCGTGAACGAAGCCCCACTCCCCCGCCCCTTTTGCTTTCGCTCCCGAGCCGGCGCTTTTGAAAAGGGCTTGACTCCAGCCTGGGATTCGGAGCGGGAGACGGCGCCACTGCTGCTGCCACCTGCGCTGCTGTGGACTTACAATATCCGAGCAAAAGACTTTGCAAAAGACCACCCCAAGGGGGAAAGGCGCGTAGTTGGGCACCGTCTTCCTTCGGCGTCTCTTTAAACGGTGCTCGGATATTGTAAGTCCACAAAGAACTGGGGAAAAATATTGACCCGAGTATAAGCCTAGGGGGGCATTTTTCAGCTCAAAAAATGGGCTGAAAAACTCGGCTTATACTCGAGTATATACGGTACTCTTCTCCTGGGTCCCATCAGATGATATTCCTTTGTGGATGGAAGCCACAACATGCCCTCCCTGCATTGGATTAGATTGGATCAGATCATAGACTCCAAAAGGTATCATGGCCCAGGACTCAGACTCAGATGAAGCTGCTCCTGCTGAACCAAGTGGAATATCAGCTTCAGGAGAATACAAAACAAAGAGTCACCTAAGGATGATTAAACACAGGCACCATGAAAACAGTTAGAGCAGACTTAATTCTCATTTCTTAAACTGTTTGTTCTTCAGTTAAAAATGAGCATCAGTTGGTATTAGCTAAAAGGATGGTTAATTCAAGGTCATAATTTATTTGAATTGAGTTTGTTCTCACTCCACCCTCTGAGGGAGGAGAATGGAACCTTTGTTCATTTAAAAGCACATTACATCAAAGTAAAACTGATTTTCCAAGCAAGCTGTTTGAAAGAGGTAAGGATTGTGACATGCAGGTAAAAGGAGAGGCTTCCTTTCTATCTTAAAGCAATAATGTGTGGATTGTTTATAAGCTTTGGGGCTTCTACGTTAATGCTTTGATTCTGAATTGAGAGTAATATTTTTATTGCAGAAAGGTTGGCTGGTGAGGGGATATTAATATATAAATTATACCTTCATTCTGAAGGAAATTTAGTTAAATTATCCATTTTCATCAGATGAAGTGCTGTAGAATCATTTTGCAGAAAACTGAATATTATTCCAAGATTTTATCGACTTTCTGAAGAGGCTCCTCAGATACCTGCAGAATCTGAAATATTACTGCTATTTTCCTTTCATTTATGGCCAATGTACAGATATAGTATAGGGGGTACCTTGCTCAATAGTAGTAACTGTGAGAGGGAACTCGGAGTCCTAGTGGACAATCACTTAAATATGAGCCAGCAGTATTCTGCAGCTGCCAAAAAAGCTAACACAGTGCTAGAATCAAGATCACGTGAAGTGTTAATACCACTTTACAATGCCTTGGTAAGGCCACACTTGGAATACTGCATCCAGTTTTGGTCACCACGATGTAAAAAAGATGTTGAGACTCTAGAAAGAGTACAGAGAAGAACAACAAAGATATTAGGGGACTGGAGGCTAAAACACATAAGGAATGGCTGCTGGAATTGGGTATCTCTAGTTTAATGAAGAGAAGGACGAGGGGGGACATGATAGCAGTGTTCCAATATCTCAGGAGCTGCCACAAAGAAGAGGGAGTCAAGCTATTCTCCATTTGTCCGAAATGGTATAGGGTTTCCTGCCTGAGCAGGGGGTTGGATTAGATGACCTCCAAAGTCCCTTCCAACATTATTATTATTATTATTATTATTATTATTATTATTATTATTATTATTATTATTATTATTATTATTATTATTAGTAGTAGTAGTAGTAGTAGTAGTAGTAGTAGTAGTAGTAAGCTGAGTAGCACAATGGACACTTTTTGGAGACTGATGTGGTATGCTTTACTCATCCCTGATATTTTCTCTATGAAAGAATTACCAGAGGAGTATTTTGAAATTCATGGTGATGATGGTCTTGAAGTTAATTTGTCAACATTTTAGCAGATTGATCTTTTTAAATAGAACTAGCACCCTTGCTCTCTTCATCACAATCAGCCTGCAGATGAAACAGCTATAGGTTTGGAGATACCATTCAATGTTGGCCAGGTTCTAGCAGAGGGAAAAGAAAAGTGGGTTTATTGCAAAGAATCTAAAATTTATTTCTTTTTAATAAAAATAAAGGGCCGTGAAGTTTAAGGAAAAGAATGGTCATCACCAAGAAGAAAAGGTTTGCCTAATTTTAAACAGGATGTCCAGAATTGTCCTATATGCACAATAAGCAACAAGTTGTTTCTAAACTCCAGGACTTCCTTCTAAGCAGACATCTTTGGCTGGTCATTTTTAAACCTTTTCTTTCTTGGTTGGTTAAAAAGAAAGCCTTTCCATACCAGTAATGTATGATTAAAAGATCAATAATCTGATTGATTGTACTAAGCTTGACTTTTTTTAACCATCTCAGCCCAATCTTCTCCCTAAGGCTATTTGAAAGTCTCATTACCATGTATGCATTGCCATCCTGATATTCTGCTGTCCTCCCAGAGCTCATAATAAAGTATATTTATATGTTTATTTTTCTTTTCCAGGAAGAAATATTTTATTTGTGAATGGATTCTCCTTATATAGTCCGATTTCAAACATGACTGTGGAAAATATATATTATACCTTAGGAAATGAATTTGTCATCTGGTCAACTTGCACTTTGAAAGAATATGCAGGCTTTATGTTATATCCCTTAACTTTGATAGGCATTCTGATAATAGTATATTATCCCCTTGTGTTTTTATTGTTTCTATTATATGTCTACAATGCAATACTTATTGTATGGAAAAAAATTGGCAATCTGCCAGAAGATATCAATAGCCAAGAATGGGACAAGCCAAAGCAATTTTTGGCACTGGCAGTTGAGTGGCATGGAAAGATACTGCATAGTAAGTATGACTTTATTCCTTCTTTAGCATCATTCTTCTGGCCAACCATGACCAGCAGTCATGTGCATCTTGGAGAATGTGAATGGAACACTGAGGATGTAAAGTGTCAATTTATGTATATTTCATTTTTGTAAAAATACTTCAGCAACTAGTGAAGAAACTCCCTTATTTATGTGGCTTGAAAACTGTATGAAGGAGTTGTCTTAATCCATAACTCAGCAGAGTGGTTGCAGGAATATTTTTAAAAGTCAAAAAGACAAACGTTTTATATATAACCATAGATTACCAGAAATATCTAGGCATGTACATGTTGGGAACTTGGGAATCATTATATTCCTAAAGAAAAAGAAAAATGAATATTTTTCATGTCTAATGTTACAAAACATCAAAAGGCAAATATTGCTTAATGAATGTTCCCAAGACAGGAAATCCTTCAGCATGCTGTAGGAATGGACCTCAAATCTTGGGAAACCATAGTATGCACCACTGTTCTCCCCTGTGGGATGAGGACCATGACCAGGACCTCTGGGTGTAATGGGAAGCCTCTGCCCTATCCCACCCCATCTACCCAGGAAGCCCAGGCTCTACTCCCAGCACTCCAGTTAACAACCTCTGTAGTCACTTAATGACCACGACTGGGAGAGTTAGGATTGTTATCATGGAGCAAAGGGGCGACATGGTGTTTGCTTAACAACTGCTTCACTCAACAACTGAAATTGGGCCCAATTCTGATTCAAAGTGAAGGATTACCTGTAAAGTCCTAACGTTTCAGTCTGTTTAGTAACTGTTCAAAGCTGGTGGCTTTACATTTTATACTAAGCCATCATTTCCATGATTTTGGCATGCCACAATATAGGCATTATACGTTTTACATGTCTGTTAATAGTTTTGGAAAAAGTAAGCGGTTGTCTTTTACAAATGTTTTAAAATGCCCCAAATATCCTATGATACTGTTGAGATATTTGAAAAAAATATAAGCTCTTATGTCACTTTAATTGATATGAATCTAAGTGACTTAATATCAAATTAGAAAGAATATGCAGGATCAGAAAGGTAATAACACTCAAATCTCAGAAGATTCTTATTGATTGATTGATTGATTGATTGATTGATGTGACAGCATGTTGTTTGAGGAATGACATATGATTTAAACATTAAGCTTCACAAGTAAGCTAAGAAAGCTGAGAAAACAGTTATTTTTCTATATGAACTTATTTTTTTCTAAAGGAGACCTTTGTGAAACAATATTGAAGCCATTTCATTGTTCTACCATTAACAGGTTATGAGATTTCTGGACTAGAAAATCTACCTAAAGAACCAGCGATCCTTGTTTATTACCATGGATCCATACCAATAGACCATTATTTTTTTATCCATAGGATTTTTAGATTTACCGGGAAACCCTTCTATTCTGTGCTACATCATACTCTTTTTTGTCTACCAGGTAAAATTAATACTATAAAAATATTGTAAGTTTAGTTCTAATTATTTTCAAAAGATATTGATTCACTGACTTGGGAAGTCCAATTTTTCTTCTTCAAAGACGTAGATGAATTATCATTATGGAAATATGTCTATTTGGTTTTCTTTTACAAGCAAGAACAGAATGATTTCATAGGTCTGCTTTTGCAGGAATAAATCTGGTCCGCTCACTCCATTACCCTGTTCATCCTACAAGAGAAAAGAGCGTAAACATTCTGAAACAAGGACACCAGCTGGCAGTTGCACCAGGAGGACTGCAAGAGGAGAACTATGGAAATAACTACTACAAGATAATATGGGGAAACAGGAAAGGATTTGCTCATATAGCTATAGATGCAAAAGTGGTGAGCCATTTGTCATTAAATCCTTTTCCTAATGTTGCTGTTAATTCCAATATGTATTTCTAAATGCTATGTTTCAATTTCATACCATTTATTTATTTTTTTGCCTATCTCAGGGGTAGGCAACCCAAAGCACTCAAAGAACCACTTGGACCTGTTTCCCACCGAAAACAAAACACTGGGAGCCGCAAAACCCTTTTGATATCTAAAATGAAGATAACACTGCATATACAGTATCCTTTTTTTACATTATATTTATATATATATAAAAATATATATATGTGCAGTGTTATCTTCATTTTAGATGTCAAAAGGGTCTCTCTCTCTCTCTCTCCCTCCCTCTCTCTCTTTCTGCCCTTGATCTGCCAGTCCTCTTCCCCCACTCTCTTTCTCTCTCTCTTTCCTCTCTCTCTCTCTCTCCTTCCCTCTCTCTCTCTCTCTTTCTCTCTCTCTCTTTCTCTCCCCCCTCTCTCTCCCTCACTCCAATCTTCTGCTCACCTGGAAAGCTGGCTTCAAGCTGTTCTCCAACATGCTCAGGGGTAGGAAACCTTGGCTCTTTTATGACTCATGGACTTCAACTCCCAGAATTACTGAGTCAACATAGCTGGGCTAGCTAGCTCTCTCCTGCCCTTCCTGCTTCCTGCTTCCTCCACAGATTCAGCAAAGGGAGGAGCCCCGCCCAAAAAGCTTTTCAGCTTGTCGGAGAACACCGTGAGTCCATTCTCTTTTACATACAAACACACACACACACAGAGAGAGAGAGAGAGAGAGAGAGAGAGAGAGAGAGAGAGAGAGAGAGACAGACAGAGAGAGAGAGAGAGGGAAGCAGGGAAGCGCAAGTGCCTCTTTCTGTCTCTGTCTCTCTCTGCAAATGGCAGAGGAGGCTGGGAGCCACAGGGGAAGGCTCAAAGAGCCGCATGCGGCTCCGGAGCCACAGGTTGCCGACCTGTGGCCTATCTGCAAATGTACAGGAAGGCAGATGCAACCATCAATCAGATTTGACAGGCCAGGAAATGGCAAATCTGTCCTCTGTAATGCTCCATAAATGTGGTTTCTTTACTCATTCTTCTATTATCTCTAGAACGCTGTCACGTTCATATAATATTTATGGAATTTGTTTTCTTTGGTGAAAGAAACACCATTCATATGGTGTCTCCCTCTTCTAATTGCAATATTATTTTCTGTTCTTTTTCTTTTTGTAATTCACATATTAGCTATATCTCTAATTAATCTACACCAGGCGTCTTTGAACTTGGCCCTTTTATGATTTGTGGACTTCAACTTCTTATTCATCAGAAAAATATGTGGCTTTGGCTATTCCTGATCCAGCCCAACTCATCACAGGGTTGTTGTTGCGAGGAAAATAGGAAAAGAAAGGCATCCTTTTTCATTTTTAAATGATCATCCAATTCCATTTCCAAATCCAGTATTTCCATGTGTTATAGGCTGGAATTTTTAAGTCCATCTTAAGTTCCATTTCGGTTATGTTCAAAGGAGTTTGTTTGTTCTTACATAGTAACAAGTTTTGATTTCAGTAAAAAGTTGAAAATCTCAAGCACTTTATGAAACCACAAATCTTACATTTCATTTAAAGCAGTGGTGGCGAACCTTTTAGAGACCGAGTGCATAAACTGCAACCCAAAACCCACTTATGCATCGCCGGGTGCTGGGTGGGTGTGGCCACTGAGTGGGCGTGGCCACTGAGCTGTCGGCTCATGCTCCCTCGCTCACTGTCCGCTCCGACTCGTGCTCACTCTCAAGTTGTCTGCAGCAAATGCTGCTTCCGCAGAAAGTTGCTTCTTTTATAGCCTCTTGCCTATTCCCAGACTGCGCATGCGGAGAGGAGGAGGGAGCAGCTCAGCCCAGCAATGGCTCGCTTGCCACCAGAGACAGCTCCGCGTGCTGCCTGTGGCACGCATGCCACAGTATCCATCTGTACTCTAATAATTCATCTTCAAAGTCGGGTTTTCAGTTTGAAATGTAAACAACAGATTTTTCACACACTAGAATTTATTTCTAACTAATTTCAAAGTCTGTCTTTAAATCAATTTCACAAAGCCTTACATTTAAACATTTTTCCAAAAGCAACTCTAAAATCATGCCTTTGTGGTATACTGTATTGCAAAAGCGTAAATATATTACAAAGTTGGAACTAATAGTTTTATTCCTTTTTAAATGGATTGAAGTTTAACTCACTTGGAAAATGGTAAACCTACAGTTCTGAAGGTTTTTCAGTCTTAATGAAACAATGAAAAAGTAAAAATCCCTAGTGATTTAAAAAAATGAGGTTTGGTCCAAATGCATTAAAAGCTGTATTTATGATTGGAAAAATGATGGAAACTCTGACTTCCACTATATCCTCCTGTCTGGAGAATATATGGGCAAACTCTAGATCTTCTTTATTCACAGAGTTTTGGTAGTCCAGAACTTAGATCCATCTCTCTTTCAAACCATAATGCCCCTGCAATCCAGAAAAAATGTGTAATATTTCATCAAGTGGAATTTATCTTCTGTGCTTGGAAAATCTTTTTTTAGCTAAATAAATTATATCTGGAATTGGTTAAGAAATGAGGCTTGTGTGAACTTTGTATCCATATATGAAAAATTACGGTAGTAATCCTGACTGCATTCTCTCAAAGCCCAGCTGCTCAGCTCATAAGCCAACCACAAAAACTTCAGTCTTTGCAGTCTATTCATGAGAAGCAGCTATCAGGAGTGCAAGTTGGCATCTCATGATGTCTCCTGTTTCTGGAGAATCTTTGCAGCCTCAATTTGCCATCTGGTATAGATTTGTAGATGAAATATGCAATAGATAGATGCATGATTTACTTCTCCTCCATGAGGGAATAACCTATTCCCCACCAAAATCTTAAATAAAAGATGGTTCATATTTTTATGTCACTTTCCTAGAATGAACTATGAAAGAGGAAGTGGCAGTTGGAAAGTTCATCCACGATGATCCCTCTCCTACATTGAACAGCAAAACCCAGCATTTGCCCAAGGATGCTTACTGAGATTAGATGCATGAAAATTCAGCACTAAAGAAAGATGAAGGACAGCTCATGTCAGAAGCTGAGCTCAAACTAAGATAGTAAGATAGTGCAGCTGTTGCAGTGTTTAAAATCTCAGAAGAAAATATCTGATAGGAGGTCAAAAGATGCAATGGCCTTAGCAACATATATTGTCAATATTAGTTTCTCAGAGTGATCTTTTAATATATCTAGTTTATATCCGAACAATACATTTTATTCCTTTCATGTACTGTGACTGAAAGAGTCTCATTATTTGATTCTTTTATTTCTTCTAGCCAATCATCCCTGTGTTTACACAAAATATTAGAGAAGGATATGTAACATATGGAAATATAAGTAAGTAAAACTTCATGTATTCTCAGAAATGTTATTACTTTTAAGGCTATAAATCTATGTATCTGCATCTTTGCCTATCATGTTTAATTTCAATGATACTGTAGATCAATTGGCAATAGCCATACCTATATTTTAAAATTATAATTGGGATAGATCAATTTGAGAGTACTTTCATTTTATTGTGTTATGAAAGTCGATTAAAAACAGTACATATGCATTTCCTCCCAGAATAAGGAAGGCTGTATGATCCACCTACTTCGTCAATATATGAATTAATATATAGATATAGGAATATGAAATAATAATAATAATAATAATAATAATAATAATAATAATAATAATAATAATAATAATAATAATAATAATAATAATAATAAGGTTGGAAGGGACTTTGGAGGTCATCTAATCCAACCCCCTGCTCAGGCAGGAAACCCTATACCATTTCGGACAAATGGCTGTCCAGTCTCTTCTTAAAAACTTCCAGTGTTGGAGCATTCACCGCTTCTGGAGGCAGGTTGTTCCACTGGTTAATTGTTCTCACTGTCAGGAAGTTTCTCCTTAGTTCTAGATTGCTTCTCTCCTTGATTAGTTTCCNGATTCTATCCCTCTGTTAATGCAGCCTAGCACTGTGTTGGCCTTTTTGGCAGCTGCAGCACACTGCTGGCTCATATTTAAGTGATTGTCCACTAGGACTCCGAGGTCCCTCTCACAGTTACTACTATTGAGCAAGGTGCCACCTATGCTGTACTTGTGCATTTGGTTTTTCTTGCCTAAATGTAGAACCTTGCTTTTTTTCACCATTGAATTTCATTTTGTTAGATAGTGCCCAGTGTTCAAATCTTGTGAGATCTATGTGTATGCTTTTCCTAATCCTAATTTTCTAACTCTTAAAATTTAAGTTGAACTTTGCAAATTGTAGAGCTAAAACAGGGGAGCTAAAACAAATTGCCTTTCAAGCAGAAAACCTTTACTTTAGTAAGTTCCAATACTGATATTAAAAATTGCTAGTATTTAAATATAGGCTTCTAGAAAGACTAATACATAACTCTTTGCAGGCTGCTAATGTGCATTTCTAAAATTTTCTAAATCTTGTACCCAGGGCCAATGAGATGGTTATATGAGCGAACCCGATGGTTCCCCTTTCCAATATATGGGATGTTTCCAGTTAAACTTATAAGCCATATTGGAAAACCAATTCCATATGATCCAGATATAACTCCTGAAAAATTAGCTGAAAAAGTAAGTGTATTCTATTGTAGGGGGAAAATATGCATTCAAATTAACACTTTGTTCATGAAATTACAACTGTATAGTAACAGATTGTAAACAGTTATTGAAATATATTACCTAGATATGCATAAGTATAGTTGAGTGTTTGGTACATAACTGTCAGTGTAAAACTATCGGTCATCCATCTATTCCTCCATCCTTCCATTCATCCATCAGTGTTTAAATATCACTTATTTAAATTACTCAACGTGGCTAACTGTAAGCTTAAATGAAAACATCTATGCAATAACTATCATACTAAAGCCCTAAGAACTTTAGTTGCAAACAACTGCAACTTCTTGGTTTTCTTTAATGGCAGCTTCACATAGAATAAATGAAAACATTTTGAGAGAGACATGACAAAGGCAGGAGTTACTGTCTGAAAACCTAGTCCAGGAATCGGTACAGTTTTTGTAGACTGTTTAGGGCACAGCTTCAATCTCCTGTTTGAATCCAGGAATACCCCAAATTGCATACCAACTTTTTCTGAGTGACCGCAACCATGTCAAGATCAGTAGATAGAAATTTTAATGTAATCAGATGGTTTCAATATAATAGTAAATTTGTCTTCCTGGGGTTCAACTCTTAATTCCTTCCAGTCCTTCACAAATCCAAGCACCAGTCAAAATTTCCAGATATCTCCTGTTCTGTCTATAATGCTGGTAAATATCACTGCATTAATGATACGAGGCCCCAAATTGTTGAATGACAAAGTGATTCAACTCAGTCACATTTATAGCTTTTTTTATACCACTTAGAGTACCTATATTTCGTGACTCTTTATTTTTCTGACCAATAGAATGGAGCATTTTCTCCTTAGAGGTAAAATGGGTTGGACACGATATGCAAGAGGGAAAGTCAGCTGCCAAAGCCTAGGGTCACACAACCTACAAAGCCATACTCAAGTTCATTTACTTTGGGATTTGCACGTTCTGAGCAATCAGATATTGTAGCATTTAAACTGAGGTTCATGTTTTTCAAGAAAAAGCTGAATCCAGACAATAGTGGTTTATTCAACAAGCCACAGTTAGGAGCAAATTAAATAAAAGTTATCCAACTTCTATTCTGTTTTTTTAATTATACTACTGAATGTAGGCATAGAGGTAGTTCTACACCATCTATTTTAATGTACTATATGGTTTAACCCAACGGAAAATTGTGCTTTATCTGATTATGTACAGTATGGCATCAGTAGGAATAGAAAAAAAAATCTTTGCCATAACTCTTTGGAATTTTACATATATGTTTACATATGTGTCTGTTCTATAGAAGAGTCAATATCCTTTAGTTCTGAAATGTTCTCCCTATAATACCTGAAACATAAATTTAATTATATCATCTTTTTTTCCCCATCACCATCCCATGCCATGCCACTCCACCTTTCCAACAGACTCAAAGGGCAATGGAGGCTTTACGGGACAAACATCAGAAAATCCCAGGAAGTATATTGCAAGCTATTAGGCAACGCTTTGAGAGATGTAACAAAGATAAACAGTGATATAACAACAACAATATCTGTAAATAATATATACACGTGTGTGTAGATAATATATTTGTATATGTAGTACATGTTTTCTCGGAGGCACTTTTCTTTAAAAAAATGAAGAGGCAAGATTGAGCTGGGGAAGAATATCTGTTTATTTCAATGTGTTTAAAAGAAGGGTCAGATGAAAAAATTATACATGCAGATGAGGCCCTGGGGATCATAAGAAGGGTCCTATGTGGAGATAGGACCCAGGTGTGGGTGTGATGGACATGAAAGTGAGGAAGATGAATTGTGAGAGAAATATTTACTCTTAGACAATTAAACAACTTTTTCTTTCTGCTCATAGGGAATTTGCAGTACAAGCTTGCTAACAGTTGACATACTTGATAGCATTGCAAGGGGGGCTGCGGGAGAGGAGTGGGAGGGTGAGGGAGGGGGCTACAGGAGCAGGTTCATCTGTCAGAAACCACTTAGCCAGGATGTTGGCTAGGATGATGAATAGATCACTTACAAGAAAACCCAAAACCACATAGCTAACTCAGGAAACAAGAAGCTTTGGAAGATACCTGTGACCTGAAGTGGGCAATAGATGGAGTGACATATAGCTATTTTGCATAGTAAGCAAGAAA
>NW_015390537.1:41300-44194 GCF_001527695.2 Protobothrops mucrosquamatus | reverse complement strand
GGAGGGGGCTACAGGAGCAGGTTCATCTGTCAGAAACCACTTAGCCAGGATGTTGGCTAGGATGATGAATAGATCACTTACAAGAAAACCCAAAACCACATAGCTAACTCAGGAAACAAGAAGCTTTGGAAGATACCTGTGACCTGAAGTGGGCAATAGATGGAGTGACATATAGCTATTTTGCATAGTAAGCAAGAAAGCTTTAGGGGGCTGCAATCCAGGTAACCAATCAATATTATGTGTTATGCATGTATTATTAGGGGGAGGCAAAGGGTTGTATTGGGAGGGTGAAGGGATGTATGTGAATCATCTTTGATTATAAAACTGTTGTAAAACTGTAATTGGGGCCTTGGTAGCTTTTAAAGCCAGGGCTCCTTTCATCTTGGTACCAAAATAAAAGTCTTTTTTTGTTCCACATCTTGTGCTTGGTGCTCAGTTGGCTTCGACGTCAAGCTAAGACCCAGTTTTGAGGACAATCTCCAACATGAGACTAAATTTCACACTCTTATGAATTATGTTTGAGAAATCCTGGTCACGTCACACTTGTGTCAGAAGCATTGAGGTGCTTCCGGATTGAAAGGATTAGGGGAAGAGATCACCAGGGGATGCCCAGTTGGGGGTTCCTTTCACATTCCTGGTCCTGAATGTGGGCTTGCTAACCTCCAATCCAGCCTTCTAACCACGAGAGAATCCCAGTGAACTGCAGATGACTGGAGGAGATCTACTGTTATTCCTATCTTCAAAAAGGAGGAAAAGGAAAATGCAACAAGATATAAACCAGTCATTCCGACTTCAATACTCTGGACAGTTTTAGAGTACGTACTGTGAACATAAAAAGATTTATCATTAAACATAATTACCACAAACCTGATTTGCCTTATCTATTTTTTTTCACACAGTAGACTGTAAGAATTTTGTAAAGATATCTTGATATTTTTTTTACCAAGCAGCTGGCAGAGTACTTCACTCTGACTAGCATGTTATTAATATATAAGCTGCATGGAGACTAACTTGAAAAAATGTCCATCACTCATTAAACTTGAGTGAAATATTGAGCAGGAACTAACTAGATTTAATTGGGAGTCCTGTACTTTTCTCTGTATTATCCAAACTGGATAGGAAAATTATTACCTAGAAGACATAAACAGATTTCACAGCAATAATAAGGTACAAAAATTTAGTAGATATTACTATAAATGAATGCAATTAAGGAACAGAATTCACAATCACAGCATACCTGACACAGTAATAGTAATTAATTCTAAAAATGGGGTGGGTGGGCAGATTATACTTGGTTGCAAACTGATTCTAAGACAAAAGAAAGCAAATGCAATTTCAATTTCCTTTAATTAAAGTATAGCTTCAAATTTTTTCTCTCTCAACCCAATTCACCTCACAGGGTTGTTGTTCTGGGGAAAATAGCACGCAGTAACATTCACTGTTTTGAATTATATTTTAAAAAGTTGACATAAACAATGAATGCAAAATACCCATCAGGTTTGGAACTGCTTATATTCTTAGATGTTACCTTAATTGTTCTTAGGTTCTTGGTTAGGACTTTAACTGCTAGGTTTCACCAGTCTTAGACAGTCAATGTAACTGTAGATTAACCCCATGTAAGAAGAATTAGAATTAAAAAACAAAAAGGGTTGGATAAGATGACATAGTATCAAGAATTGAAAATTGAAGTTGAAAGATTATGGCATAAACTGGGTGCCATTCCCAAAAATCTTGAAGGACACTTAATAAATCTGAGCATTGGCAATGTTTCCAGCTGTCAATTACACAATGCCACACTGCTTTCATCTGCACATCATGTATACTACACAATACATTCTGGCATCCTAGGTTCTAGGGAAGAACTTGATGCGTATGAAGGCCAATAAAAGCTAAAGAACTGCAGGGGTGATTTCACATTGCTGTGTATATAATAGCAACTATAGCCAAGAAGATCAGCAGATACAAAGCTCAAATTGTACACTAGAGGCAAAATCTCTAATTTCAGCCTTATAAGAAAATTTTCTACCCATTCATTAATGGAGATAGTAATAGTATCACATAGTATCAAGAATTGAAAATTGAAGTTGAAAGATTATGGCATAAACTGGGTGCCATTCCCCAAAATCTTGAAGGGCACTTAATAAATCTGAGCATTGTCAATGTTTCCAGCTGTCAATTACAAAATGCCACACTGCTTTCATTTGCACATCATGTAGAGTATGTGATTAACTGTGATTTTACTGTTATACAAGTAGTCCTCGAATTTAGACCACTCATTCAGCAGCTGTTTGAAGTTATAATGGCACTGAGCAAATGCAACTTAGGTTCAGTCCCTGAAGTTACACGCACTGCATCACTTCCATGGTCACATGAGCAAAATTTTGGTGCTTGGTGTTCATGTTTTAATGCCTAAAAGCAGTGGTCAGCAAACTATGGCTTCAGGGCCAAATCTGAGCTTCTGTCTATTTCTAAATGACCCACAAGCAGGCAGTAGGTGGACAGAAGATGCCATTTTCCCCCTATTCTGCTAAATCTCTCTCTTTCTTCTCCCTAATGAATTAATCATTAAATATGAAGTAGCTTCAGGAGTTTTAATCTTTCCTCATTGTGCCCTATGACTGAATCTGTGATCAAATTGAATTCTGATGTATGATATTGTAGATAGTGTAAGATAAACCACCATATAATACAAACCACCATTTACTGTGTTTACTTCTGGGTTAGCTCAGTGCAATAAGACTGTGCACACTCTGACATTGTCTTAATTCCCCCAAATCTCATGAGGACCTTGTTAATGTAGGCTAAGTCTGAGCTGGCATGACTTTCCTATTCATATCATTCTCATATTTGAGGTAAGCATGTGAAGTAATAGGGAGTCTTTTCCCCAGGACACC
>NW_015390537.1:35079-38940 GCF_001527695.2 Protobothrops mucrosquamatus | reverse complement strand
TACAAATACAAAATACAAAAAATATAGACCCCTATAAAACCAAATTAAAAACCAAATATTAGAAGCTGTTATTCCTATTAAAATTATTCTTAAAATCATCCCTAAGTAAAATCCTCCCTAGGTCAGGCCCGCTTGCTGGAAAAGCCATGTCTTGAGGGCGCGGCGGAAAGTAAGGAGATCCGGAATCGTCCGGATCTCGAGGGGTAGTTCGTTCCAGAGGGTGGGGGCACCCACAGAGAAGGCCCTCCCCCTGGGGGTCGCCAGCCGACATTGTTTGGCCGACGGCACCCTGAGGAGACCCACTCTGTGGGAGCGTACCAGTCTATGGGAGTTGATAAAGGAGCAGATTATCTAGGAGATCTGTACAATAAAACAAGACAACAGCTGTCCAGAACTGTAGCTATTTCATCCAGTCAACAATGTTGCTCCATTACATGCCAGTCAGCTATTGTCTCCAGCTCTTTCCCTTTGTACGGATAAAAAGGCATCAGTGGAGGGTCTTCCTATTTATGCTACCAATGTTCTTTTTCTTTATTTATTTACTAATTGATTTGCTAAGTTTATTTAGCTGTTCATATCACCTATGTCAGGGCTTTTCAACCTTTTTACCCATTGTACCACTTTTAGGATATGGCAATATCTGAGTACCACCAGTCGCCTAGCAAGGTGTCAAAAACTTGATGACCCAAAAAAAAAGGAAAAAAGTGATAAAGTACAGGTAGTCCTTGACTTACAACATTTCACTTAGTGACTGTTCGAAGTTACAATGGCACTGAAAAAAGTGCTCCCCAAGGCACAGCCGAGCAAGACACCTGCCTGCCCACCCGGCAGCGCTCTTCCTCCTGTCCGAGGTTTTTATTGTTGTGAGCATTTCTGTTGAGGCTTGGCAGCGGGGGTGGGGTGGGGGGTGTTTGGTTTTTATTCCCCTCGTCTTCTGGGTGGTTGCAGCAGGTTTTGGTCACTTCACCTGGGAAACTGTGACCATCATAAATATGAATCAGTTGCCAAGCATCTTAATGTAAATCACAAGACCCTGGAGATGCTGCAACATTCCAGCTGATCAACGCTTCTTCTGCGCTCAGCAGAAGCGTCATGATCAGCGCCGAGCACCAGCTGGAGCCTGGCGCTGATCCTGGCACTTCCACTGAGCCCTGACAGCCCTGCAGCTCCAGTCATCTCTTACTCAGGCTTGTGCAGTGCTGCCACCGGTTCAGCTCATTCCCCTCCCCTGCTATCACTTTTCTAGGATGGTCACAGGTGTACCACAGGTGGTACCCGTACCACTGATTGAAAAGCCCTGACCTATGTGACTTTCAGTAGCATAGAAAATTTAAAAACCATATAACAACAATAACTAAAAGCATTACAACTAAAATCATTTTAAAACAACCCATTTTTAAAAATCCACATAATCTTGGGATGGTGCACTCAATTTCTCTACTAATGCAGCCACTTTGCAACCTCCATATACACTTTCACAAAGCCCAGGCCAAGTGGCAAAACCATGTCTTCAGGACCTTCTGGTAGGCCACAGCATTGAACCCAATCGGACGCTAGACTGATTTAGAGTTGTGCAATTGCCAGTAGCCGTTGTCACATACCTATGCCGAAAAGGGCCTGATGGATAAGCAGAGCTTGCAAAGAGCTGCAGACGGACCAATGCAAATACCTCCCAACTCCCAAGTGCATGTTTTGAAGAGGAGACCACCCTGCATGCCGATTGGTTCTGACTTCCTGCTGGGAAGTGGNCATCGGCCTCCCACATATCTGAAGGACTATGTAACCACTATTCATCAAGGACGATAGCAAGAACTTTGAGGGGAGGGGTGTTGTGTTCTTTTGTATTCCCTCCCTAATCCCCTATGCGCATCCTGATCACCCATTAAGGGTGATTGCCCTTCTCCATCTGCATACAGTTTCATGCCCGTTGCTGGTTGGCTAGCTAGCAGCAGGGTCTTACCAGCCAATGGAATTGTGTGATTACGAGCCAGGGGAATCCCATAAAAGAGGGCTCCCCTGGCCCAGATGCCAGTCCGGATTTACTTTATGCCTTGCCAATAAACCGAGAGCTGACTGTCACTCGACTCGTGTCTTACTGCCTGCGCGATCTAACATTAACAATGATATATGGAGGGGAAAGAGGGGAAATTTAGTCAGGGAATGAGGTTGATGGGTTGTTGAGCTGACCTCCTGATTATGAGGTGAAAGTAGAAAAGCACATCTATCACCAGTGGGAGGAGAAAATTGGTAGAGAAGGACTACCAGCTAATGATCAACCCCATAGCTCGCCTGCAACTGGCAGAATCCAGGTGTCTATCTGCACAGTGAAGTAACCCATCTACTTGTGCTGGCTGCTATCTCAATCTGTCTAGATTCGACAGTGGTACTGTCAAAATGAGTTGATAAAGGAGCAGATTATCTAGGAGATCTGCACAATAAAACAAGACAACAGCTGTCCAGAACTGTAGCTATTTCATCCAGTCAACAATGTTGCTCCATTACATGCCAGTCAGCTATTGTCTCCAGCTCTTTCCCTTTGTACGGATAAAAAGGCATCAGTGGAGGGTCTTCCTATTTATGCTACCAATGTTCTTTTTCTTTATTTATTTACTAATTGATTTGCTAAGTTTATTTAGCTGTTCATATCACCTATGTCAGGGCTTTTCAACCTTTTTACCCATTGTACCACTTTTAGGATATGGCAATATCTGAGTACCACCAGTCGCCTAGCAAGGTGTCAAAAACTTGATGACCAAAAAAAAAAGGAAAAAAGTGATAAAGTACAGGTAGTCCTTGACTTACAACATTTCACTTAGTGACTGTTCGAAGTTACAATGGCACTGAAAAAAGTGCTCCCCAAGGCACAGCCGAGCAAGACACCTGCCTGCCCACCCGGCAGCGCTCTTCCTCCTGTCTGAGGTTTTTATTGTTGTGAGCATTTCTGTTGAGGCTTGGCAGCGGGGGTGGGGTGGGGGGTGTTTGGTTTTTATTCCCCCCGTCTTCTGGGTGGTTGCAGCAGGTTTTGGTCACTTCACCTGGGAAACTGTGACCATCATAAATATGAATCAGTTGCCAAGCATCTTAATGTAAATCACAAGACCCTGGAGATGCTGCAACATTCCAGCTGATCAACGCTTCTTCTGCGCTCAGCAGAAGCGTCATGATCAGCGCCGAGCACCAGCTGGAGCCTGGCGCTGATCCTGGCGCTTCCGCTGAGGCCTGACAGTCCCGAAGAAGCGCTGTTCCTGGCGCTTCCACTGAGCCCTGACAGCCCTGCAGCTCCACTCATCTCTTACTCAGGCTTGTGCAGTGCTGCCACCGGTTCAGCTCATTCCCCTCCCCTGCTATCACTTTTCTAGGATGGTCACAGGTGTACCACAGGTGGTACCCGTACCACTGATTGAAAAGCCCTGACCTATGTGACTTTCAGTAGCATAGAAAATTTAAAAACCATATAACAACAATAACTAAAAGCATTACAACTAAAATCATTTTAAAACAACCCATTTTTAAAAATCCACATAATCTTGGGATGGTGCACTCAATTTCTCTACTAATGCAGCCACTTTGCAACCTCCATATACACTTTCACAAAGCCCAGGCCAAGTGGCAAAACCATGTCTTCAGGACCTTCTGGTAGGCCACAGCATTGAACCCAATCTGACGCTAGACTGATTTAGAGTTGTGCAATTGCCAGTAGCCGTTGTCACATACCTATGCCGAAAAGGGCCTGATGGATAAGCAGAGCTTGCAAAGAGCTGCAGACGGACCAATGCAAATACCTCCCAACTCCCAAGTGCATGTTTTGAAGAGGAGACCACCCTGCATGCCGATTGGTTCTGACTTCCTGCTGGGAAGTGG
>NW_015390537.1:12482-34508 GCF_001527695.2 Protobothrops mucrosquamatus | reverse complement strand
GACGCTAGACTGATTTAGAGTTGTGCAATTGCCAGTAGCCGTTGTCACATACCTATGCCGAAAAGGGCCTGATGGATAAGCAGAGCTTGCAAAGAGCTGCAGACGGACCAATGCAAATACCTCCCAACTCCCAAGTGCATGTTTTGAAGAGGAGACCACCCTGCATGCCGATTGGTTCTGACTTCCTGCTGGGAAGTGGGGGAAAGCAAGGCACGTTCAAGTGGAAAATGTTAAAATATGCTGACATATAAGAAGAACGCCTATGCAATCATAGCCGAACAACAGACACATATGTTCCCTCAAATGCAGTCCTGGAGAAGTCTGCTCCAGCCTTCAGGGAGAGTGAAATTCCAAAGGGCAGATGCCACAACACAAAATACTCTTCTCCTGGGTCCCATCAGATGATATTCCTTTGTGGATGGAAGCCACAACATGCCCTCCCTGCATTGGATTAGATTGGATCAGATCATAGACTCCAAAAGGTATCATGGCTCAGGACTCAGACTCAGACTCAGATGAAGCTGCTCCTGCTGAACCAAGTGGAATGTCAGCTTCAGGAGAATACAAAACAAAGAGTCACCTGAGGATGATTAAACACAGGCACCATGAAAACAGTTAGAGCAGACTTAATTCTCATTTCTTAAACTGTTTGTTCTTCAGTTAAAAATGAGCGTCAGTTGGCATTAGCTAAAAGGATGGTTAATTCAAGGTCATGATTATTTGAATTGAGTTTGTTCTCACTCCACCCTCTGAGGGAGGAGAATGGAACCTTTGTTCATTTAAAAGCACATTACATCAAAGTAAAACTGATTTTCCAAGCAAGCTGTTTGAAAGAGGTAAGGATTGTGACATGCAGGTAAAAGGAGAGGCTTCCTTTCTATTTTTAAGCAATAAGGTGTGGATTGTTTATAAGCTTTGGGGCTTCTACGTTAATGCTTTGATTCTGAATTGAGAGTAATATTTTTATTGCAGAAAGGTTGGCTGGTGAGGGGATATTAATATATAAATTATACCTTCATTCTGAAGGAAATTGAGTTGAATTATCCTTTTTCATCAGATGAAGTGCTGTAGAATCATTTTGCACAAAACTGAATATTATTCCAAGATTTTATCGACTTTCTGAAGAGGCTCCTCAAATACCTGCAGAATCTGAAATATTACTGCTATTTTCCTTTCATTTATGGCCAAAGCCAAGAAGAGAGGCTTATAGTGATACCATTTGTTAGAGTACATGGAATATTCTATTATTTCTATCTGTCTTCTGCTAGAGGTTCTTTGAGCTTACAGAAAACAAAGAGAGGAAATATTCATTGCATCAGCAGATCAGAGAGTTTCCCTAATGATACATTTGAGATAAGCTATTCTTTATCTTATTGTGGATTGGTCTGTGATGTTGTGGAAGTCCTTAAATAAAGCTAGTATGAAGCACTTATATTCAGTGGTGAGATTCATATACCTGAACAACCAGTTCTCTGCATGGATGCCTAGAATGGGGCGCTATCTAACAAAATGAAATTCAGTGGTGAAAAAAGTAAGGTTCTACATTTAGGCAAGAAAAACCAAATGTACAGGTATAGTATAGGGGGTACCTTGCTCAATAGTAGTAACTGTGAGAGGGAACTCGGAGTCCTAGTGGAAAATCACTTAAATATGAGCCAGCAGTATTCTGCAGCTGCCAAAAAAGCTAACACAGTGCTAGAATCAAGATCACGTGAAGTGTTAATACCACTTTACAATGCCTTGGTAAGGCCACACTTGGAATATTGCATCGAGTTTTGGTCACCACGATGTAAAAAAGATGTTGAGACTCTAGAAAGAGTACAGAGAAGAGCAACAAAAATATTAGGGGACTGGAGGCTAAAACATATAAGGAATGGCTGCTGGAATTGGGTATGTCTAGTTTAATGAAGAGAAGGACGAGGGGGGACATGATAGCAGTGTTCCAATATCTCAGGGGCTGCCACAAAGAAGAGGGAGTCAAGCTATTCTCCATTTGTCCGAAATGGTATAGGGTTTCCTGCCTGAGCAGGGGGTTGGATTAGATGACCTCCAAGGTCCCTTCCAACTTTATTATTATTATTATTATTATTATTATTATTATTATTATTAGTAGTAGTAGTAGTAGTAGTAGTAGTAGTAGTAGTAGTAGTAGTAGTAGTAGTAGTAAGCTGAGTAGCACAATGGACGCTTTTTGGAGACTGATGTGGTATGCTTTATTCATCCCTGATATTTTCTCTATGAAAGAATTACCAGAGGAGTATTTTGAAATTCATGGTGATGATGGTCTTGAAGTTAATTTGTCAACATTTTAGCAGATTGATCTTTTTAAATAGCACCCTTGCTCTCTTCATCACAATCAGCCTGCAGATGAAACAGCTATAGGTTTGGAGATACCATTCAATGTTGGCCAGGTTCTAGCAGAGGGAAAAGAAAAGTGGGTTTCTTGCAAAGAATCTAAAATTTACTTCTTTTTAATAAAAATAAAGGGCCGTGAAGTTTAAGGAAAAGAATGGTCATCACCAAGGAAGAAAAGGTTTGCCTGATTTTAAACAGGATGTCCAGAATTGTCCTATATGCACAAAAAGCAACAAGTTGTTTCTAAACTCCAGGATTTTCTTCTAAACAGACATCTTTGGCTGGTCATTATTAAACCTTTTCTTTCTTGGTTGGTTAAAAAGAAAGCCTTTCCATACCAGTAATGTATGATTAAAAGATCAATAATCTGATTGATTGTACTAAGCTTGACTTTTTTTAACCATCTCAGCCCAATCTTCTCCTAAGGCTATTTGAAAGTCTCATTACCATGTATGCATTGCCATCCTGATATTCTGCTGTCTTTCCAGAGCTCATAATAAAGTATGTTTATATGTTTATTTTTTCTTTTCCAGGAAGAAATACTTTATTTGTGAACGGATTCTCCTTATATAGTCTGATTTCAAACATGACTGTGGAAAATATATATTATACCTTAGGAAATGAATTTGTCATCTGGTCAACTTACACTTTGAAAGAATATGCAGGCTTTATGTTATATCCCTTAACTTTGATAGGGATTCTGATAATATTATATTATCCCCTTGTGTTTTTTTTGTTTCTGTTATATGTCTACAATGCAATACTTCTTGTATGGAAAAAAATTGGCAATCTGCCAGAAGATATCAATAGCCAAGAATGGGACAAGCCAAAGCAATTTTTGGCACTGGCAGCTGAGTGGCATGGAAAGATACTGCACAGTAAGTATGACTTTATTCCTTCTTTAGCATCATTCTTCTGGCCAACCATGACCAGCAGTCATGTGCATCGTGGAGAATGTGAATGGAAGACTGAGGATGTAAAGTGTCAATTTATGTATAATTCATTTTTGTAAAAATGCTTCAGCAACTAGTGAAGAAACTCCCTTATTTGTGTGGCTTGAAAACTGTATGAAGGAGTTGTCTTAATCCATAACTCAGCAGAGTGGTTGCAGGAATATTTTTAAAAGTCAAAAAGACAAACGTTTTATATATAACCATAGATTACCAGAAATATCTAGGCATGTACATGTTGGGAACTTGGGAATCATTATATTCCTAAAGAAAAAGAAAAATGAATATTTTTCATGTCTAATGTTACAAAACATCAAAAGGCAAATATTGCTTAATGAATGTTCCCAAGACAGGAAATCCTTCAGCATGCTGTAGGAATGGACCTCAAATCTTGGGAAAGCATAGTATGCACCACTGTTCTCCCCTTTGGAATGGGGACCAAGACCAGGACCTCTGGGTGTAATGGGAAGCCTCTGCCCTATCCCACCCCATCATTCCCAGGAAGCCCTCCCAGCATTCCAGTTAACAACCTCTGTAGTCACTTAATGACCACGACTGGGAGAGTTAGGATTGTCATCATGGAGCAAAGGGGCGACATGGTGTTTGCTTAACAACTGCTTCACTCAACAACTGAAATTGGGCCCAATTCTGATTCAAAGTGAAGGATTACCTGTAAAGTCCTAAAGTTTCAGTCTGTTTAGTAACTGTTCAAAGCTGGTGGCTTTACATTTTATACTAAGCCATCATTTCCATGGTTTTGGCATGCCACAATATAGACATCATACGTTTTACATGTCTGTTAATAGTTCTGGAAAAAGTAAGCGGAATACCAAAGTTGTCTTTTAAAAATGTTTTAAAATGCCCCAAATATCCTATGATAATGTTGAGATATTTGAAAAAAAAATAAGCTCTTATGTCACTTTAATTGGTACGAATCTAAGTGACTTCATATCAAATTAGAAAGAATATGCAGGATCAGAAAGGTAATAACATTCAAATCTCAGAAGATTCTGACTGATTGATTGGTTGATTGATTGACTGATTGATTGATGTGACAGCATGTTGTTTGAGGAATGACATATGATTTAAAATATTAAGCTTCACAAGTAAGCTAAGAAAGCTAAGAAAATAATTATTTTTCTATATGATCTTATTTTTTTCTAGAGGAGACCCTTGTGAAACAATATTGAAGCCATTTCATTGTTCTACCATTAACAGGTTATGAGATTTCTGGACTAGAAAATCTACCAAAAGAACCAGCGATCTTTGTTTATTACCATGGACCCATACCAATAGACCACTATTTTTTTATCCATAAGATTTTAAGACTTACTGGGAAACCCTTCTATTCTGTAATGGATCATATTGTTTTTCATCTACCAGGTAAAAAAATACAATAAAAATACTGTAAGTTTAGTTCTAATTATTTTCAAAAGATATTGATTCACTGACTTGGGAAGTCCAATTTTTCTTCTTCAAAGACTTAGATGAATTATCATGGTGGAAATATGTCTATTTGGTTTTCTTTTACAAGGAAGAACAGAATGATTTCATAGGTCTGCTTTTGCAGGATTACATATGTGCCGCTTATTCCATTATGCTGTTCATCCTACAAGAGAAAAGAGCGTAAACATTCTGAAACAAGGACACCAGCTGATGGTTTCACCAGGAGGACTGCGAGAGCAGAACTATGGAAATAACCACTACAAGATAATATGGTGGAACAGGAAAGGATTTGCTCATATAGCTATAGATGCAAAAGTGGTGAGCCATTTATCATTACATTATTTTCCTAGTGTTGCTGTTAATTGCAATATGTATTTCTAAATGCCATGTTTCAATTTCATATCATTTATTTATTTATTTATTTGCTTATCTGCAAATGTACAGGAAGGCAGATGCAACCACCAATCAGATTTGACAGGTCAGGAAATGGCAAATATGTCCTCTGTAATGTTCCATAAATTTGGTTTCTTTATTCATTCTTCTATTATCTCTAGAACGCTGTCACCTTCATATAATATTTATGGAATTTGTTTTCTTTGATGACATTTTCCATTCATGCAGTGACTCCCTCTTCTAATTGCAATATTATTTTCTCTTCTTTTTCTTTTTGTAATTCACATGCTAGCTATATCCCTAGTTCATCTATACACTCCATTTTCACTGCTACCATAGATAATTGCCATTGTAAAGGTTGAGGAATACTTATCTCCTCTGGAATCTTCTTTCTTTCCTGTTTGGTTTTTCCAAAATAGGTTGTATTCTCTACTGACTCTTCTTTTTAAGTTCATATTATGTTATATTGTGACTTTAGAAATCCTTTCAGCCAAGTTCTTTGAAATTCAAATCATGTATATTCCTGAGAAGAATCTATATTTCTCAGAAAAATAAATATACTCTTTTGAATTGCCAGTTTTTTCTGTCTCCATATATCAATCAGACTTAACTTCTCCATCAAATCAAAGAAAACTTTTGGCAATTTGCCTTGAGTGATTTTATGATGTTCTGTTCAATTGTGGTGAGATCACTCTATTCTAACCCCTTATTTAACACCAATTTTTACAAGAGAAAGACATTGATCTCTCCATATGTCAATATTTTCTCATTGTTTGTATCATAAATTCCGTTGAAAGTCTTTGTCCCATGCAAATGGACTTCCACCCCCAAATCTATCATACTCATCAGTCAATATAAAGTTACTTTAGCTTGTGATGAGATTAAAAATAACAGAAAGGAGTGCCTATTAAGCACTTGATTGTAAAAATAGAAAATTAATAAAATATTTTTTTTAAAAAAAGAAATGAGGCTTGTGTGAATTTTCCATCCATATATGAAAAATTATGGTAGTAATCCTGACTGTATTGTCTCAAAGCCCAGCCGCTCAGCTCATAAGCCAACCACAAAAACTTCAGTCCTTGCAGTCTATTCATAAGAAGCAGCTGTCAGGAGTGCAAGTTGGCATCTCATAATATCTCCTGTTTCTGGAGAATCTTTGCAGCCTCAATTTGCCATCTGATATAGATTTGTAGATGAAATATGCAATATACTCTGATTTACTTCTCCTCCATGAAGGAATAACCTATTCCCCACCAAAATCTTAAATAAAAGATGGTTCACACTTTTATGTCACTTTCCTAGAATGAACTATGAAAGAGGAAGTGGCAGTTGGAAAGTTCATCCACGATAATCCCTCTCCTACATTGAACAGCAAAACCCAGCATTTGCCCAAGGATGCTGACTGAGATTAGATGCATGAAAATTCAGCACTAAAGAAAGAATGAAGGATAGTTCAGCATGTTAGAAGCTGAGTTCAAACTACATTTAGTAGGCTAATGCAGCTGTTGCAGTGTTTAAAATCTCACAAGAAAATATCTGATAGGAGGTCAAAAGATGCAATGACCTTGGCAACATATATTATCCACATTAGGTTCTCAAAGATCTATTTTACGTCCAAACAATACATTTCATTTCTTTCATGTACAGTGACTAAAATAGTCTCATTATTTGTTTCTTTTATTTCTTCTAGCCAATCATCCCTGTATTTACACAAAATATTAGAGAAGGATATGTAACATTTGGAAATATAAGTAAGTAAAACTTTATGTATTCTCAGGAATGTTATTACTTTTAAGGCTATAAATCTATGCATCTGCATCTTTTTCTGCCATTTTTAATTTCAATGATACTGTAACTCAAGCAGCAATAGCTAAACCTGGGCTATAAATATTTTAAAAATATAATTGATGTAGTTTAATTTGGGAGTATGTACATTTAATACTTTTTATGAAGATCATTTAAAGAACAACAAATGATAAAAGACTGTCTAATCTCTTTTCATCTTTCATCAAAATGCTGAATGAATATATAGATATATGAATATGAAATATATGAAAATATCTAACTCTGAGTTCTACAGAACTTCAGAGCTTTGCTAGAAAACCTGATTCAATACATTTCCTATAATTGACATAAGATCATGGGATTATATGGACACAAGGTTTACCCAGAAATTGCAGAAATTACTGTAAATTCATTGTGCTTATTCTGGAAACTGTCTGTCTGTCTGTCTACTTATCCATCACCCTACCATCTATCAGTCTTCTGGGATCTGTGTGTGTGTTTACATGTCTGGATTAGCCTGCTTTTCTAAACTCTAATTTTCAAACCTTTGTAAAATCTAAGCTAAACTTTGCAAATTGTAAGGCCCAAATATGATAGCTTATTCTCTTCTCTTCCAACTGGAAAACCTTTACATTAGTAACTTCTGATACCACTACTAAAAATTGCTAGTTTTTGAATATAGGTCTCTAACAAAGACTAATATGAAACTTTGCACTTTGCTAAAATTGTTTCTGAGATTTTCTAAATCTTATACACAGGACCAATGAGATGGTTATATGAGCGAACCCGATGGATTACCTTTCCATTATATGGAATGTTTCCAGTTAAACTTATAAGCCATATTGGAAAACCAATTCCATATGATCCAGATATAACTCCTGAAAAATTAGCTGAAAAAGTAAGTGTATTCTATTGTAAGGGGAAAATATACATTCAGATTAACACTTTGTTCATGAAATTATAACTCTATAGTAACAGATTGTAAGCAGTTATTGAAATACTTTACCTAGATGTGCATAAGTATAGTTGAGTGTTTGGTACATAACTGTCAGTGTAAGACTATCGGCCATCCATCTATCCCTCCATCCTTCCATTCATCCATCAGTGTTTAAATATCAATTATTTAAATTACTCAACATGGCTAACTGTAAGCTTAAATGAAAACATCAATCAAATAACTATCATACAAAAGCCCTAAGAACTTTAGTTGCAAACAACTCCAACTTCTTGGTAGCAGCTTCACATAGAATACATGAAAACATTTTGAGAAATAACAAAGGCAGGAGTTACTGTCTGAACACCTAGTCCAAGAATAGGTACAGCTTTTGTAGACTGTTTAGGGCACAGCTTCAATCTCCTGTTTGAGCAGAAGCTATGAGTCCAGGAATACCCCAAATTGCATACCAACTTTTTCTGGGTGACCGCAACCACGTCAAGATCAGTAGATAGAAATTTCATGTAATCAGATGGTTTCAATATAATAATAAATTTGTCTTCCTTGGACTCAACTCTTATCCTTCCAGTCCTTCACAAATCCAAGTACCAGTCAAAACTTCCAGATATCTCCTGTTCAGTCTGTAATGCTGGTAAATATCACTACATTAATTATACGAGTTGAATGACAAAATGATTCAACTCAGTCACATTTATAGCTTTTTTATACCACTTAGAGTACCTTTCTATATTTTGTGACTCTTTATTTCTCTGACCAATAGAATGGAGCATTTTCTCCTTAGAGGTAAAATGGGTTGGACACGATATGCAAGAGGGAAAGTCAGCTGCAAAAGCCTAGGGTCACACAGCCTACAAAGCCATACTCCAGTTAATTTACTTTGGGATTTGCACGTTCTGAGCAATCAGATATTGTAGCATTTAAACTGAGGTTCATGTTTTTCAAGAAAAAGCTGAATCCAGACAATAGTGGTTTATTCAACAAGCCACAGTTAGGAGCAAATTAAATAAAAGATATCCAACTTCTATTCTGTTTTTTTAATTATACTACTGAATGTAGGCAGAGAGGTAGTTCTACACCATCTATTTTAATGTACCATATGGTTTAACTCAATGGAAAAATGTGCTTTATCTGATTATGTACAGTATGGCATCAGTAGGAATAGAAAAAAAATCTTTGCCATAACTCTTTTAGTTCTGAAATGTTCTCTCTATAATGCCGAAACATAAATCTAATTATATCACCTTTTTTTCTTTCTCTTCCCCATCCCATCCCATGTCATCCCACTCCACCTTTCCAACAGACTCAAAGGGCAATGGAGGCTTTACGGGACAAACATCAGAAAATCCCAGGAAGTATATTGCAAGCTATTAGGCAACGCTTTGAGAGATGTAACAAAGATAAACAGTGATATAACAACAACAATATCTGTAAATAATATATACATGTGTGTGTAGATAATATATTTGTATATGTAGTACATGTTTTCTCGGAGGCACTTTTCTTAAAAAAAATGAAGAGGCAAGATTGAGATGGGGAAGAATATCTGTTTATTTCAATGTGTTTAAATGAAGGGTCAGATGAAAGAATATATGTGCAGATGAGGCCCTGGGAATCATAAGAAGGGTCCTATGTGGAGATAGGACCCAGGTGTGGGTGTGATGGACATGAGAGTGAGGAAGATGAATTGTGAGAGAAACATTTACTCTTAGACAATTACACAACTTTTTCTTTGCAGTACAAGCTTCCTAACGACATACTTGATAGCATTGCAAGGAGGGCTGGGAGGGGGTTGAGTGGGGGAGTGAGTGAGGGGGCTACAGGAGCAATGAAGTGAGACAGATTCACAAGTTCATCTGTCAGAAACCACTTAGCCAGGATGTTGGGTACATGAATAGATCACTTACAAGAAACCCCAAAACCATATAGCTGGCACAGAAAACTAGAAGTGGCATGACATTTAGCTATTTTGCATAGCAAGCAAGAAAGCTTTAGGGGGCTGCAATCCAGGTAACCAATCAATATTATGTATTATGCATGTATTATTAGGGGGAGGGCAAAGGGGTGTATTGGGAGGTGGAATCACCTTTGATTATAAAAACTGCTATAAAACTGTAATTGGGGCCTTGGTAGTTTTCAAAGCCAGGGCTACTTTCATCTTGGTACCAAAATAAAAGTCTTTTTTGTTCCACATCTTGTGTTTGGTGCTCAATTGGCTTCAACACCAAGTTAAGACCCAGTTTTGGGGACAACAAAATCTCCAACATGAGACTAAATTTCACACTCTTATGAATTATGTTTGAGAAATCCTGGTCACATCACACTTGTGTCAGAAGCATTGAGGTGCTCCCGGATTGAAAGGATTAGGGGAAGAGATCACCCGGGATGCCCAGTTGGGGGTTCTTTTCACATTCCTGGTCTTTAATGTGGGCTTGCTAACCTCCAATCCAGCCTCCTAACCATGAGAGCCATGATGCTCTGAGGAATCCCAGTGAACTGCAGATGACTGGAGGAGATCTACTGTTATTCCTATCTTCAAAAAGGAGGAAAAGGAAAATGCAACAAGATATAAACCAGTCACTCCGACTTCAATACTCTGGACAGTTTTAGAGTACACACTGTGAACATAAAAAGATTTATCATTAAACATAATTACCACAAACCTGATTTGCCTTATCTATTTTTTTCACACAGTAGACTGTAAGAATTTTGTAAAGATATCTTGATATTTTTTTTACCAAGCAGCTGGCAGAGTACTTCACTTTGACTAGCATGTTATTAATATATAAGCTGCATGGAGACTAACTTGAAAAAATGTCCATCACTCGTTAAACTTGAGTGAAATATTGAGCAGGAACTAACTAGATTTAATTGGGAGTCCTGTACTTTTCTCTGTATTATCCAAACTGGATAGGAAAATTATTACCTAGAAGACATAAACAGATTTCACAACAATAATAATGTACAAGAATAGCTGAAAATGAAATTTAGTAGATATTACTATAAATGAATGCAATTAAGGAACAGAATTCACAATCACAGCATACCTGACACAGTAATAGTAATTAATTCTAAAAATGGGGTGGGTGGGCAGATTATACTTGGTTGCAAACTGATTCTAAGATAAAAGAAAGCAAATGCAGTTCCAATTTACTTTAATTAAAGTATAGCTTCAAATTTTTTCCCTCTCAACCCAATTCACTTTCTGGGAAAATAGCACGCAGTAACATTCACTGCATTGAATTATATATTAAAAAGTTGGCATAAACAATGAATGCAAAATACCCATCAGGTTTGGAACTGTTTATATTCTTAGGGGTTACCTTAATTGTTCTTAGGTTCATGGTTAGGACTTTAACTGCTAGGTTTCATCAGTTTTAGACAATCAGTGTAACTGTAGATTAACCCCATATAAGAAGAATTAGAATTGAAAAATAAAAAGGGTTGGATAAGATGACATAGTATCAAGAATTGAAAATTGAAGTTGAAAGATTATGGTATAAACTGGGTGCCATTCCCAAAAATCTTGAAGGACACTTAATAAATCTGAGCATTGGCAATGTTTCCAGATGTCAATTACACAATGCCACACTGCTTTCATCTGCACATCATGTATACTACACTATACATTCTGGCATCCTAGGTTCTAGGGAAGAACTTGATGCGTATGAAGGCCAATAAAAGTTAAAGAACTGCAGGGGTGATTTCACATTGCCGTGTGTATATAATAGCAACTATAGCCAAGAAGATCAGCAGATACAAAGCTCAAATTGTACACTATAGGCAAAATCTCTAATTTCAGCCTTATAAGAAAATTTTCTACCCATTCATTAATGGAGATATTGTCACTCAAATTATGACTAAGCCTGTGGTAAGTGGTAGGGACCTGCTCTTGTTTCTTGTTTATTTTACTATGAGCACACAGGGAGCTGAATCCTGATGATGACCACCACATACGTATAGTAGCTTAAATTCTGTCATCCAGAACACTGCTAATATCCCCTGTTCTGCATTGGCATTTCTACAAAGGGAACAATAACAAAATTCAGCATGCTGCAAAGCATTTGCCTGTGAAAGTGAGTGGAGAGGTCATTCCCTTTACTCTGGTCCCAAACAAGCTTGTCTGTGCTTGCTCTTTGATTAAAAGAATTAAGAATTAACATATACTGTCCTTGTGACTGCTGCATGCTATACATTTTTATAAAATAGCTGATTTAATGTGAGAAATGTGATTGAACTTATTGATGACGTACAGTGTATTTCTCAGAGTGCCAGGGTTCTAGTGTTCCCTAGTGTTTTGGACTTGGCTTGGTCTAGGATAAGTCACATTTTCCCAACTGAAACTATGGTTAATTCTGTCCATATGTTGTAAAATTAAAGAATTTTCATCATGTTTTCAGACTGCTAGTTGGTGCTCAGGGATGCTTCCTGCCAGTCTTCTGCCTGCTGGTCCTACATAATGGTTGTTGCATTACATTATATGATGTAGCTGACTCCTGTTTTTTCTTCTGGGGCTGCTGGGTCATTTGGTTTACTTAGTATGTTTTGAAGGACTTTAGTTGGCTTGTGTGCTATGCGGTTTTCATGTGGTTGTATCAGTCTGTGGGTGGTTTGATGAAATTGGTGATATTCTTGGTATATAGCAGTGTAATTCTTTTTAGGGTTTGTGTTGGTTGTGCTGCATTGGGTTGAGTGGTCAGGCATTTCTTATAAAGTTTTGTGGATACTTTGGAGTATGTTGTATGGATACTCTACTTTCTTTTTCTGCTGTTCCAGGTTGCTACAGTGAGTTTGAGCTCATCTAAATAAAATCCTTATACACCTTCTCTTGTGGGAGGTTGGGTTGTTATTTTGGTATACAGCACTTGTTTAGTATAGGTGGTTTTTTTTCTCTACACTTGTGTTTCTAGTTTGCCATTGTGGTCTCTGCTGGTCCAGGAAAGGTAGTAAGTTGTTTTCTTCTTCTAGATTATGGAAGTGCTATGCTTCTAGATTTTACATGACCAAGGTAATATACTTACAGTATTTGGCCATTTAAGCCATGTGCTCTATATAGAAAAGAAATTATAGGATTTGATGAGGCAAGCAGAATCTCAGATATATCCCTGGATATTGCATAAACCTGGAGATTAATGACTAGATATTTGGAACATACCGTGCTCCACCATGATGTCCTAATACATTAAACATAATGTAAAACTATGTATTGGGATCTAGAAAATATTTGTAGAACACAACCTGAGAAATCTAGATGGTAGTCTAATCTCTGGTTTACTTATAGCACAACTTCTGTTCTGTGGCTACATGCTGATTACAGAATCAGTGGTAGAGAGAAAGACCAATTCTTCATGCCATACCAAACTATCCTGGCTGTTAGTACAAGATGTAGCCTTCGGAAAAGTAATTAACATAATTAGTGCTGCACAAAAGAATTAGATAAAATAGAATGCTATTTTATTCAAAGTGCAGAACTAAGCATAGATTAAAACTGGAGTAAATGGGAAGGAATATTGACTTTCTGTAGCCAATCACAATTTTTTGCAATGGAATATAAAAATATGGGTATATTTTTCTGTGGGTACCAAAATTGTTAGCAAAGCTGACATGATTTCAAATATGTGTGAAAGGTATTTGAACTTATTTCTAAACTTGAATGTGAAATGTGTGAATGTGTCAGATTGATAAGGAGGAGCTACTATTACTGGAAGCTCAATGACTTATGAAATTAAGGTTTCCAAGTCTGAGGCTAACAAGGATGCTTCATTACTGTTGGCTGAACTACTACAATATCAGGCGATCATTCTCAGATTAGTTATTTCTCTACAAATTAACCTCTGCTGGTTCCCTTTCATGGAACTTCTAAAATCCATATGCAGTAGTTATGGTTAGGAAAACATATCATTAGTATTTTACAATTAATATCTCTGTGGTGAAATTCTTTGCCACAGGGAGTAACAATGGTCATTTCCAAATATTGTGAAAGAAGAACATATGAATATTTCATCCTACCAAATAAATAAATAAATAAATAAATAAATAAATAAATAAATAAATAAATAAATAAATAAATAAATAAATAAATAAATAAATAAATAATAATAATAATAATAATAATAATAATAATAATAATAATAATAATAATAATAATAATAATAATAATACAAATACTTGGGTATCCTTCAAGCTGACAACATCAAGCACAAGATTAGAGGTGAATACATCAAGAGAGTGAAGAAGATCTTAAAGTCCAAACTCAATGGAGAAAATACCATGAAGGCAATCAACACCTGGGCAATTCCAGTCATTAGATACATAGCTGGAATAGTGGACTGGACTCAAGCAGAACTAAAAGCAATGGATAGGAAGACCAGAAAAATAATGATAATGAATCATGCCCTTCATCCACACAGTGACATTGACAGACTCTATCTACCAAGACAAATAGGTGAGCATGGAATGCTGCAAATACATCAGATGGTTGAAGAAGAAAAAATGGCTTTGGAAGAATATCTGAAGGACAATGATGAAGATGCACTGAAATTAGTATATCAGGAAGGCTTACTGACTACTGGAGAGGCCAAACTGGCCTACAAGAAAGACCAAATGAAGAACAGAATAGAGGCATGGGAAGACAAAGCACTACATGGCCAGTACATTAAAAACATAGCTGAGAAAGCAGATAATAACAAGACCTGACAATGGCTAAGAGCAGGAAAATTGAAGAAAGAGACCGAGGGACTAATTCTGGCTGCACAAGACCAAGCCTTAAGGACAAATGCATACAAAGTCAAAATTGAGAAGACAGCAACAGACAGTAAGTGCCACCTATGCAAAGAAGCTGAAGAAACAGTGGATTACCTGGTAAGCCGCTGCAAGAAGATCGCACAGACTGACTACAAGCAGCGGCATAACAAAGTAGCAACAATGGTGCATTGGAAGATCTGCAAGAAATATCATTTGCCTGTAAGCAAGAACTGGTGGGATCATAAAATAGAGAAAATCATAGAAAGTGATAAAATTAAACTGCTCTGGGACTTCAGAACTCAAACAGACAAGCACCTGCAACATAACACCCCAGACTTGACAATTGTCGGTAAGAAAGACAAAAAGACAAAAAAGTCTGGACAGTGGACCTGGCAGTGCCTGGAGACAGCAGAATAGACGAGAAAGAACTGGAGAAGATAACAAAATACAAGACCTACAAATAGAAATAGAAAGACTGTGGCAAAGGCAAGCAAGGGTAGTACCAATAGTAATAGGCACCTTGGGTGCAATCCCAAAACAACTGGAGCACCACTTGAACACCATTGGCATTGACAAATTTGCCATTAGTCAGTTGCAAAAGGCGGCTTTACTAGGAATTGCTTCCATCCTACGATGATATCTATAATACCATCAAACATTCACATCTGCCTATCCCATTCATCTGAAATGAATGAGATTTGTTGACTAATTCGCTATTTACATGATTATATTGAAAGTTGTTTAATAATAGAGTAATTATTAAGATATAATATGTAAACCCGGACTGGTAGACTTGCTGAAGCGATGTTATTTTGTGGGATTAATCCCACTTTTGTGTTACCCCTCCCCCCTGGTCTAACCTTTTTGTATGTTCCCCTTTGTCTTATCCTTTTTGACCCTATCCCTTCATTACCTTTATAAAATTCAATAAAATATTTATATATAAAAAAAACATCCACATCTGTCTATCCCAGGTCCTTAGTAAGAACTTGATAGGTAGACAAAAATGCCAAATCCAGTCTGAACATCTGGCTGACTGTGCAATAATAATAATAACAACAACAACAACAACAAAGTTGGAAGGGATCTTGGAGGTCATTTAGTCCAACCCCCTGCTCAGGCAGAAAACCCTATACCATTTCAGACAAATGGCTGTCCAATCTCTTCTTAAAAACTTCCAGTGTTGGAGCATTCACAGCTTCTGGAGACAGGTTGTTCCACTGATTAATTGTTTTAACGGTCAGGAAATTTCTCTTAGTTCTAGGTTGCTTCTCTCTTTGGTTAGTTTCCATCCATTGCTTCTTGTCCTGCCTTCAGGCGCTTTGGAGAATAGCTTGACTTCCTCTTCTTTGTGGCAGCCCCTGAGATATTGGAACACTGCTATCATGTCACCCCTAATCCTTCTTTTCATTAAACTAGACATACCCAATTCCAGCAACCGTTCCTTATATGCTTTAGCCTCCATCCCCTAATCATCTTTGTTGCTCTTCTCTGTACTCTTTCTAGAGTCTCAACATCTTTTTAAAAATAATGGGGACCAAAACTGGATGCAGTATTCCAAGTGTGGCCTTACCAAGGAATTGTAAAGTGGTATTAATACTTCATGTGATCCCTCTGTTAATACTTCATGTTCTATCCCTCTGTTAATACAGCCTAGTATTGTGTTGGCTTTTTTGGCAGCTGTAGCATATTTAAGTGATTGTCCACTAGGACTCCGAGATTCCTCTCACAGTTACTACTATTAAGCCAGGTACCACCTATACTATACCTGCACATTTGGTTTTTCTTGCCTAAAGGTAGAACCTTACTTTTTTCACCATTGAATTTCATTTTGTTAGATAGCGCCCAGTGTTCAAGTCTGTCCAGGTCCTGCTATATCCTAAGCCTGTCTTCTGGAGTGTTGGCTATTTCTGCCAGCTTGGTGTCGTCTGCAAATTTGATGAGTTCTCCATCTATCCCCTGGTCCAAATCATTCATGAAGATGTTGAAGAGAACTGGGCCCAGGACAGAGCCCTGGGGCACCCCACTACACACTTCCTCCATGTAGATGCAGTTCCATTGAGAACCACACGCTGAGTACAGTCAGTCAGCCAGCTACAAATCGATCTGATGGTGATGCTGTCTAACCCACATTTTTCTATCTTATCAAGTAGTAGGTTGTGATCTACTTTATCAAATGCCTTACTGAAGTTCAAGTAAATTATATCCACAGCATTCCTCTGGTCCACTAATTTTGTCACTTGGTCAAAGAATGCAATAAGATTTGTCTGGCAAACAAATCTGGGATCTGACAAACCGATGTTGGCTTTTGGTAATGACTTTGTTTGCCTCTAGGTGTTCGCTGATTCGTTGTTTGATTATCTTTTCCAGCATCTTCCCAGGTATTGAGGTCAGGCTGATAGGTCTGTAGTTTTCTGGATCCATTTTTTTTCCTTTTTTGAAGATGGGAACTACATCAGCTCTTTTCCAGTCCTCTGGTAGTTCCCCAGTGCTCCAGGATCTTTGAAAGATATAGTTCAGTGGTTCTGAGATCACATCTGCCAGTTCCTTGAGAACCTTAGGGTGTAATCCATCTGGTCCTGGTGATTTAAACTCGTCTAGGCTGGACAGCTGCTCACTTACATTTTCTTGCCTATCTTAACTTGTGTTTCTAATCTGTTTTTTTTTTTTTACGATACTGTTTTTGATAGGCTGGGCTGTTTTTTCCCTTTGTGTAAAGACGGATGCAAAAAAATGAATTAAATAGTTCTGCTTTCTCCCTCTTGCTTGTCTCCTTCTTGCCACTTTCTCCCACTAAAATAAAGACTCTATCAGAAAGAAGATCAAAGCAATAGAAAGGCTACACCTTAATATATTTACTAAGAAATCAGGGCCAAGGTACACATATTCCTTTTTTAACATTGTGTAATCTACGTTGGTGTTGGCATTCACATTGAGTAACTGTTGGGCTGTGTTGGGAAAGTAATCACAGGCAATTAAGTTAGATTGGCCTGGGCAGACCAACTTGCCTGTGAAGATGCCAGCCATAGCCATCTTCAACTTCTGAAGATGCCAGTCACAGTTGCCATATAAATGTTAGAGCATTTGTTGTCTGTACCATAGTCCCTAAACCCTGAAATTCAACCGTGTTTCTTTTCTGTAACCTAATTCCACACTCATTGCAATAAGGCTGCAAACTTGGTATCGGTGAAGATATTGCGTTATTCATTATGAATTGTTATAGGACTTTGACACCATCTGGAGCTCTGAACTTTCAGATTGGTCCCTGTAGGATAAGTTTTTATTCCTGCTAGCATTAGTTGAATCTTTTTGCTGTTTTCCCTCTGGAGCTGTGTGATTGGTTTGTGACACCCACTGACCCACATGATACTTTCTCATTGTGTTTCATTAGCAGTCTCCTTTTTGTCTCATTTCCTCTTTTGCCCCAACAAGGAAACAAAGGCAAATGGCACTGGGTATGCATGGGAAATGATTCATCATATGAGCAAGCAGAGCCACTTTTCATACCACTTGGGCCAATGTGGCCTAAACTGTGCTCTTGAAGCTTCAAATGTAGGAAAGCCTTGGAATTTTGATCATAAACCATGTTTTGAGATTGCTTATGACCACTTATGTCAGATTATATGACTATGAATATAGCTAAGCTGTACATCCTAGCTAAGGAAATTTTCTGTGAATTTTTTTTCTCTATTAGCTGAAGAGTTTGGTTTGCTTCTGTTGCTTAATTATCTTTAGAAAACTCAAAATCCTACTGTTTTACCTCCAAATAAATCTAGCTGGACTCATATCTGAATAGACACATATGGGACTCAGTAGATAAAATAACTCCATCCACTAAAGCACACCTTTTTTCTATAGTGATTTGTTATATCCAAGTCTTATATGGATAATTTTGTGTAGGACAGGAAAAAAGTGGGAAGTAGAATTGAAGAATCTGTTGGTGTGTTATTCTTTCTTTTTAATAGAATTGTAATATTAGACAATGTTATGAGCACTTAATGTAGTAGATTAATTTATAACTAGGCCCGCAGAGAGAAAGTTGTAAAATTGGTTTTGTTGCTTCATTTTGAAGAGGTATTTAGGAGAAAGGTTCCTAGATGATCAGGCTCAGTGGAACAAAAATTGGAAATATTATCCTTGCTTCTGGTCTTAGTAAGACAATTGAGAAAGTGATAGTTGTAATCAGGGCTTTTTTTCTCACAGAACGCCCAAAACGGAGTTCCGGCACCTTTTTGGGATGGAACCTTGTAGGGTAGGCAAGGCGGGTTGTATGACGTGTGTGAGTTCCGGCACCTTTTTTTTTTTTTAGAAAAAAAGCACTGGTTGTAATTAAATTTGTTATAACTATGCGTTTACCAGCAATTAAGCCCAGCTGGAAGGCTGAGAACCAACTTTTATGAGGGATAGAAAAGAACAAATAAACAATCAAACCAAGATATAGCTGGAGAAGAGAATTTGCCCTAAATTCTCCCAAGAGCCTTTTAGGCTAATGCATTTTTCATATGATCATAAGAGCTTACATTCTATTGTTCTCATGCTTAAATCAATGGATTTTTGCTCTTAGGATTTGCTCTTTTATTCTGCAGTACCACACGTGGAAGGAGGAGTTGTATCTGTCAAATGTTAGGAAGTAGAATGTAACAGGCATTGTAAGGGGTTGGATTTTGAGTTTAAGATAGATTTAGGCTGTTGTGGAACACACTATAGAATTTTTATTTTTTAATTAACTTACATATTCTTTGCCTCCCACTTGAAAATAAGTGTGAAATTTTTAGACTTTGTTTTTCTTTCATGTCATCCACAAACTTAATCTACTGCCATCCAAAACTGAAGAGATTTCATGGAATTTCATGTGAAAACATCTAGAAGACTGTGATGAGATAGCTGAAAAAAGAAAACAATTGAAGCCTGTATTACATAGTCATGAATTCTATCTTCTTGGTTTATTGAATAAAATGCAGTTGGCTGACTTTTCTATCAACAATGACTGACTTTACTATATCTTTATGTATGTAAACTGGCTATTACATTTCATGGTTTAAACTGATATGTAGATCAGTTTCAAATTCTTTTGGATTTTGTTTTCTAATAAAATCATACAGAATTACAAAGAAAACAATAAAAACTTAAGAGTACCATTAGAGACAGTTTAATGTAGTAGTAAAGGTGCTGATCTAGGAAGCAGAAGACTGCGAGTTCTAATTTCATTTTAGCATATAAATTGGCAGGGTGACTTTGGATCAGTCACTCTCTTTCAGCCCAGCCCACCATCTCTTAATAATTCTTAGATTCTTGGCTAGGACTTGAATTACTAAGTTTCCACCAGTCTTAGACTGTGAATCTAACTGCACAGTAGTCTCACATAATAATAAGAAGAAATAAAAGAAGAAAAAAAGAAAACAAAGAATTGGAGAAGATCACAAAGTGGTTTCATGTGGCCCGCGAAGCCATCCTGGAAACAGTGAGGGAACGGCCCCTGCTGCCTTGGCCCTGGCCCAGGCTGGCTGGGAGCCAATGTACAATCTTGTGATGGCCATCTATGCTGAAACACATTCAGTCTTAGCTCCACAACGCTGTCTGGAAACAGCAAGGAACCAGCCCCTGCTGCGTCAGCCCCGCCCCCCTGGGTGCATGCTGGGGAGGTGTCACCCTTTGTGAGGAATGAAAAAATGCTCCATCGTCTGGAAGTGGTCAACAAATGGCCCTCGCCTACTTCACATATCCGGCTTGATGGGCTCCGGGGGAGGGGTTTCAGCAGGCAGCGGGGCGCTCTCCTCACAGCGCCAAGAGCTGAGCCGGGTGGCGCGAATCTGATGAGAAGTGCAATGCTACTTAGCCCCCAGCCTGCCCAGTTTCAGCAGGAACCCTTGATGCAAACGATGTAGACCTGGCCATGCCCATCCAGTAGGCCATACCCATTTCATCCACGCCCACCCAGTAGGCTGCACCCACCCTGGCCATAACCACCCAGCCCCCCAAGGGCAATTGCAATGCTGATGCGGCCCTCAATGAAATTGAGTTTGACACCCCTGCTCTATATTAACTTCATTAAGCAATTGTAGTTACGTACTGTGGACTCTACTACCTGGACTCAATAAATCCAAAACTAAGGTAGTTATTTTTGGGAAGAAGCAGGCTAGTTATAATGAGAGGCTGGATAAGTATCATATAGTTCAATTTAAAATGAGAGCCAGGAAACTGTTTCTATGGAAACAAGGCCTATCTATACCTAGAACATGTTTTCACAGAATCAAGTTCCTGGCTCCTACATTTTAAAAGGATTTATTTAAGGCTACATCCTGTGCCATTGCTACAATACAGCTCACCAAATATAGCCACCTAAGTTCTCCAATTTCAATCATGAAGGTATATAACAGCAATGTCATTGTCCCAATGATCATCCATGGCGCAGAACTATGGGGATATATAAATGCTCCCTTACTGGACAAGATACAATGCACTTTTCTGAAATGTATCTTGGGGGTGGAGAAATCTACACCAGCTCCAGCAGTAAAGGCAGAGTTGAGTATACCTCTGATACAAACCCATTAAATAATTAGTCAGTTACTGGCTCCTGGATCTTGAACCCAGAGAGATTATCCAAGCTGTATTTTGAGGAGCAGTTGCATAACATGCTACCTCATGCTTGGACACTCAATTTTAAATATCATTTCACAATATGGACTCTCCACCCAATTCCCAGTCCAATCAGATCTAAAGGCTAAGGAAGCTTTCAAATAGTCATTGATGTAGCTGCCCTGGATGATATTGCAGCACTTAAATATGTTAAGTCTTTGAAGTGGCTGACTCAACACAAATCAGCTTCTCAGTTAGAAAAATATTTAACAAATCATATATTTCAACATCTCAGAAGAGCTTATTTTAGAGCTTTTTTCAAGCAGCTAGACTCCATGGTAAGACATGGGAAGTTACCTGGAACTCAATTTGAAGAAAGACTGTGCATTCTTTTTGACTGCAATCTGTACTATGCAGGAAGGGCTGCTTAGATTCTTACTTAAAAATAAAAAATACTCAGGCAGATAGGAGAAACTATCTTAACATTTTGCAGGAAAGCAACCTTCTCATCACTAGTAAGATCATACTCTTTATTTCAAAAGCCATTTTGAAGAGGACAGAATATTTAGATCAAATTGGGCTTAAATGAAGGGTAAAAGTTTATTATGAACTTGTCCTATTTTTTATTTATATATATATATATATATATATATATATATATATATATATATTTGTTTTCTGAGGTTTTCGCGGGTGTTTGTATGTAGGTCTTTAGTTATTCGGGTTTTCTCCCGCGTAGAATTAAAAGTACCTTGGCGACGTTTCGACGAAGTCACATTCGTCATCTTCAGGCTGGTGTCTTCAGCTTCGTGCTTCTAAGAGTGG
>NW_015390537.1:0-12086 GCF_001527695.2 Protobothrops mucrosquamatus | reverse complement strand
ATATATATATATATATATATATATATATATATATATATATATATATATATATATATATATATATATATATATATATATATATATATATATATATATATATATATATATATATCTTTGTATTAGTTTTATATTTTTGATATGGTCTAATAACTAAATCAATAACCTATTCTATTCTATTCTATTCTATTCTATTCTATTCTATTCTATTCTCAGAACACAACACTACCTACCTCTGATCCTAAAGTTCCTGAAATTGACCAACTACTAATTTGAGTATTTTATGCAGGAAGGAAAGAAGGAATTCCTACAATATCATGGATTACCTAAGAATATTTATTTATTGATTCATTAATTCAATTTATATAGCTACTCATCTTACACTTGTGATTGGACAACTCACATAATTAAAAACAACCAAACTACATAACCCATAAATAAAATAGAGAAATTAGTAAATAAATAAATAAATAAAATAAATCCTTTAAGTTTAAAATTCATTTAAAGTTGGCCAATCCAGTGCGGTTCAAGCAGGTGGATGGCTCCCTCTTGGGGGAGCTTCGGCCACCCTTATAACAGAACCAGTACGAATGGAGATGGGGGCCCATTGGGAGGTCCTTCGCTTTATAGTGGTCCCTTCTATGACAGAGGCCGTAATCTTGGGGCTAGCGTGGCTGGACAAGTGGGGCCCTACGATTTGGTGGGAGGGTGGATACCGGAAAATACATATAGGTGTTGGTCCTCAGCTGCCTCCTCACAAGCATGCACAATTGGGCATAGAGTGTAATAAGGAGGATGTGGTGGGGGATCCCCCTTCCCGTTGGTGTACGCTGACCTCACCGAGGTATTCAGCGAGTGTGAGAGCGACGTGTTACCCCCCCCCCCATTGTCCAACCGATTGCGCAATCGATATTCTACCGGGTGCCAAACTCCCGAAGCCCCGGATGTATGCAATGATGCCCAAGGAAATGGCGGAGTTATGGCAGTATATTGATAAGAACTTGGCACGGGGATTCATCCAGCCTGCACAGTCACAGGTCACGGCCCCAGTGCTCTTCAAGGAGAAGGATGGCACCCTGAGCTTGTACATGGACTTCCGGGGTATCAATGGAGTGTGCGTTGAGAACCTGTACTCCCTACCGCTGATGAAGGATTTATTGGCCCATTTGGCAAAGGGTAGGGTGTTCACGAAGCTTGACCTACGCAAGGCATATTACAGGGTCCGAGTAAAACGAGGGGACGAGTGGAAGACGGCGTTCAATTGCCCATTAGGAAGTTACCAATTCTGGATGATGCCGTTCGGGCTGCAGGGAGCCCCTGCATTGGTCATGCAGCTGATCAACGAGGTGTTACATGAACATTTATATCACAGGGCTCTCTTATACCTGGATGACATCCTGATCTACTCCACTGATATGACAGAACATGTCCGCTTGGTGAGACAGGTGTTGGAAAAACTACTGCGGGTGCACCTGTATGTGAAGTTGTCCAAGTGTGAATTCCACCAAGCCCAGTTGGACTATCTAGGTTATCAGATCTCAGGGGAAGGCGTGGAGATGGAGCCTGCCAAGGTCAAAGCCATGCTCGAGTGGCAAGCACCACAGACCCGCCGACAGCTGCTAAGCTTCTTGGGGTTCACAAACTTCTACCGACAGTTCATCCTCTCATTTGCCAAGGTGGCCCTGCCCTTAATGGATCTGCTCCGTACAAGACATTCAGTAGCTAAACCACACCCCGGTCAACCACTGACATGGACTCTCACCTGTCAGAGGGCCTTTGAGGACCTTAAAGCCCTCTTCGCACAGGAGCTGGTCCTACTACATCCCAATCCCGACAAACAGTTTATCATACAGGTAGTTGGGGCGTTTCTGCTCCAGAAGAACGGGTAAGGAGTCCTGCAGCCTTGTGCATACACCTCCCGGAAACGTACTGATACTGAACGAGCATGGGCAATATGGGAGAAGGAGGCGTTCTCTGTACAATGGGCACTGGCAACATGGCGGCATTTCCTGGAGGGGGGCAAAGAACTGTTCGAGGTTTGGACGAACCACAAGAATCTTGAGGCCCTTCAGACACCTCGACGCCTATCTTCAAAACACAATACTTTCAGCGGTTTCGCTTTCGGCTTAAATACATGCCTGGGGGGAAGAATTTCCTGGCGGATGCTCTATCACGTATGCCCCAGTATAATAGCAGGAGGGAGGAGGTGGTACAAGCCATCATGCCTCATTTCCAGCAGTCAGCCGCCAAAGTGGTTGCATGCAAACCGGCAGGTGACCTGGTTCAGGAATTGCAAAGTGTGAGCCAAGGCAACCCCTGGCTATGGAACCTGTGACTCCCAACTGATTGCTACAAAAATAACAATTTCTGCCATCTACTCCCCAAAATCACCTGTATGGCCAAACTCCAGATCTCAATCCCAGACAGAGATCTTATACCTAGCTATCTTTTCAACCATAATGCACCTGCAATGCAGAAAAAAATGGAAGTTTTATTTCATCTTGCCTCACTGAAAGCCAATTTCTGATTCTGTATCCTCATCATTCCCCCAAAGGTCTACGTCAGGCATGTCAAATCTTTGCCATAAGATAAAATCAAAGATAACATTTGTTTTCAAATGTATGTTAAAAAATGTAAGAAAGAGCAAGTTAAAATGTTATATATATGTTTAAATATGTGGTGTGTTCTATTAAAGAGTCCATATATATTTAGTTCCAGAATGTTTTTTTAATAGTTCCTGAAATAAATTAACAGAACGGCCACGTCACTTGCATCAGCTTGAGTGATGAATTATTGCTTGGGGTCAGAGTGTTTAAGAACTGGCTCAGCTGCAAAGAGTCTCTTTAATTTTTCAAATGCTGCCTGGCATTCTAATGAACATTGCAACGGCTGACAAGGTGGGGGGTTTTCCTCCCCTTTGCCTGTTTTGAGTAAGTCGGTGATTGGCATGGCTATCATTGCAAAAAAAAGGAATACATTGATGATAAAAGTCAAACCCTAGAAAACTTTGAAGCTGTTTGCGGATGTGTGGGGGTTGCCATTCCAAAACTGCTTTGACTTTGGCAGGATCCATTTCTACTCCCTCATTCGAAATCCGATACGCCAAGTAGTCAATGCATGTCTGGTGAAATTCACATTTTGACACTTTGGCATACAGTTTGGCTTTCAACAGTTTTCTTAATACAGCGGTTCTCAACCTATGGGTCGCGACCCCATTTGGGGTCAATCGACCATTTCACGGGGGTCGCCAAGCAAGGCTGTCCGCCATTTTTTCTCCTTTTCCGGCGGGTGCCTTACCTCCCTTGCGCTGGGCCAGCTGGTGGTCGGCCTGCTCCATCTCTGCCGCTTGCCAGCTATGCCTCGGCCGGTGCAGGGGGCGGAACCACGCATGCGTGGCACTCCCGGGCAGGGAAAGTCCTCGACTTACGACCGGTTGGGTAGTCCTCAACTTATGACCAGTTTAGTCCTCGACTTACAACCGGTTGGGGGTCGCGGCACTAAAAAGATTGAGAACCACTGTCTTAATACATCACGGACTAATTTGATGTGCTCATCCATGGTTTCAGGTAGATAAGGATGTCATCAAGATAAACCAAAACCCTTTGGATAAATGTTTATGGAACACTTGATTTATCAATTGCATAAATACAGCAGGGGCCCCTTGCAGTCCAAAAGGCATCATTTTAAATTGGAAACTCCCCAAAGGGCAATTAATGGCTGTTTTCCATTCATCCCCTCTCTAATCCGGATCCAATAATAAGCTTCTCTTAAATCCAGCTTGGTAAAGAAAATTCCTTTTGCCAGATGCGCTAACATGTCTTTCATCAGGGAGAAGGGTTATGTATATTGACAGTGTTGAGAGATATAAAATCCACACATAATCTAAGAGAGCCATCTTTCTTTTCCTTGAAAAGCAGGGGAGCAGCCACGGGTGATTTGGCTGGCTCAATGAAACCCCTAGCTAAGTTTTTATCAATGTACTCTCTTAGTTCTTTCATCTCTTTGGGTGTCGTAGAGTACATCCTTGGTTTGGGGAGCTTGGCACTGGGCAGAATTTCAATAGCACAGTCCGTAGCCCAGTCACATTCCTTCTCACTAAAGGACTTTGCCAAATCTCGGTATTCAGTAGGGACAAGTTGAATCCCTGGCAACTTTTGGGCTATACTTTTTAGGACTTCACGGGACTTCCCATGAATTTTGCAGATGGCCAGTGTCTTTGTTTTATCATCAGTCTCAGGTAGGGAGGGTCCCATCCCTAGTCTTAACTTGCACATTCTCTCCTCCCTCCTCCCACCAGATGTGAGGACACCATTTGTCAAGCCATACTAGCCCCAAAATTACTGCTTCAGTCATCTTCGGGACCACCACAAAACGGATGATTTCTCAATGCCGACCCATTTTTAAACCTATGGATTCGGTTAGGTGTGTGGCAGGAGCACCTCCAATGAGGGATCCATCGGTCTGTTCAAACCCCATGGGATAAGGCTATAGCTTGACTTGGATGCCCAGTTTCAGTACAGTGGGTAGTTTTATTAAGCACCGAGAGCACCCTGAGTCTATTAGGATGCTCAAATTCATATGAGCTCTTGCTTTGGGCACTACTATTCTGGCGGGAATGGCAAAAGGGGGAATGGGTTTACTTACCATGGGGTCTTCTTCACCTTCTTTGTTGCTGTCATATGGTGCCGGCATCTGTTGCACTTCGGCTTGGGGTTTGGCCTCAAGCTCAGCGGGAGGGGAGCCTTTGATGTCCAGACCTTGATGTGCCCAGTTGGTTCTTCCCCCCCCCCCAGGAGCTCTTCATGCTTTCATAGCAACTGGCACTCTACTGAGGGTGAGGAGCGGAGCACTCACAGCTCAACAACCCATCTGACCGCACCGGTAGCACTTGATGGGAGGCCTGGCTAGTACTTGGGAGACACTGGTGGCTGCAAAGGCTTGGGAACATTGGACATAAAGGCATTTCTCTTGAACACATGGTGGCTTGGATTTGGTGATGCTTGGCTTTCTGGGACAGTCAGGTTAGATGTTTAGCGCCACTGCCATATGGTAACACTCACGTAATAGATTAGGAAAACCTTGAATGATGCAGGCTTGAAGTAAGTTGCGATCTAGCCCTTGTTTGATGTAATTGACTAGTGATCACTCAGGCCATTGCCCCAACCAGTTAGCAACTTTCCTGAATTCATGGACGTACTCGTTTGTGGGACGACTCTTTGCTTCAGGCAGTGGATTTCTTTCTCGGCCATCAGGATTCGGGACTAATCTTCAAACTGACCCCTCAGTTGCTCCATGAATAGATTAATGTCATTCAATTCAGGAGCCCCCTCATCATGGAGGTTGGTCACCCAGTCAGCAGCTTCCCCCTCTAAATTTGCCACCACAGCATTCACCATCATAGCCCCATCAAGGTAGACATAAGCGTAGTGATCCAAATGAGCCCACACCTGATTTAGGAAGAAGGTCAGCTTTTCAGGATCCCTATTGAAAGTGGGCTTGATGGGAGGCAGCTCAAATCTTGATGGGGCCACCTGTGCCTGCTGCTGATCCTGGGTGTCTTGCTGATCTTGGGGATATGGCCGAATCACTCTCCAGACGTCTCTTGGCTGGGCTCCAGGACTGGCATCCTGAGGCCGTGGCAGCAGGCTTGGCTGGGGTACAGGGCTTGGTATCGCAGCTGGTGGGGGGATGGGTGAAGCAGCACGGGCTTTGGCGGTTCAGCTGGAACTCCAGAGAGGGGAGGAAGAGATGGATAGTTTTTGGCATTTCTCCCCACAGCACCCATCTCCTGGGCAACAGGAATTGTATCTTTTACCTCCAGCCAGCCGAACTTCTCCTTCAGCTGTTCGAGTGAGGGATTGTGGACTGCTGACTGAAATCTCCATTCTCTGGAGTCATCCCATCCCATCGAGACCTTTCCTTTCTTTCCATCTGCAGATGAAGAACCCTGGGATGGCAGCAATAAAAGCTCTTCTCCAGTGGTTATAGAAGTTCTCCTGTGCTGAGAGGCAGCCTCGGCTTGGAAGAGGCCTACTAAGGCTGTAGTTCCTTCTGCAGTACCAGTTTCCTAGGCTGGATCAACCTGGTTTTCGGCTGAGCCCCTGCCAGTGACACCTCCTCAGTGGCTGGAGCACCAGCCTGCACGCCGACAGTCTGAGTCCCATTGCCACTAGCAATGATTTCAACTTTCTCCTCCATCTTGAGTTTTCACTGGATCTTCACTGCTCTCCCAAAAGTGAGTGGGTAGGTGGCTGGGCCCAGCATCCCGAGAAAATGATGTTTTATGAAGCTTGGTTTAATGTCATGGTTCCAAAAGACAGAGACAAATAAAGCAGAATTCCGAGGCTTGCAAATTCCTTAAAGAATATGTTTATTGATACAAAGTATTGGCATTTCATAAGTGAATCCAACTCTGAAGAAATGCATAACAATTCCCCAATACAAAGTTAAGAAATCCCACCCCTAAGGCTATGCAAGCAACTACGTTTCCCCATACAGCATGTTGGCGGGCTTTTCATGAAACGCCCAGCCCACAGTCTCAGGAGCAGCCGATGACCTTGGTTCCCACGAGAGAAAGTTCGAGAGAGAAAGTCTGTTTTGTCTAGCGCAACACCTGGCAACCCCCCTCCCTCCGTGCTATGTATCAACTAGAAATGAGAAGGAAAAAATGGCTACAACCATGCTCATTCTAAAGTTGACAGTATGTGTGGCAGGTACTTAAATTTATCTGTATCTTTGAATGTGAAAACTTTATCTATGGATAAAGAAAAGTTACTATTACTGTAAAGTTTGAAAACCTAAGGAATTAAGGTTTTTCCATCTGAGGCTAACAAGAATGTTTCATTATTGTTGATTTAACTCCTACAGTATCAGGCAATTATTCTCAGACTAGTTATTTCTTTATAGATTAACCTCTGTTGGTTCCCTTTCATGGAGCTTCTAAAATCTGTAAGCAATAGTTACGGTTAGGGTTAGGAGGAAACATATTAGATATATCATTCGTATTGTACAATGAATCGCTCTGTAATGAAATTCTTTGCTGCTGGAATAAAAGTGATTATTGTGGAACAATAACATGTGAATACTTCATCCTACCAAATAAACAATTTCCCCATTAAAGACCCTCTAATAGATCATAGATTAAAGCAATAGGAAGGCCACATCTTAATATTTCAGTGCCAAAAAACACATGTTCCTTTTCCAACATTATGTAACCTATGCTGGTATAGGTTCAGCATCTGTTGGGCAATGTTGGGCAACAAAACACAGGCAGTTGAGCAGGGAGTGACTGAGTTAGATTGACAGGAACAGACCAACTTGCCTATGAAGATGCCAATCACAGTTACCAAATAATGTCAGAAAATTGTTGTACAGGCCACAGTCACTAGAACCTGAAGCCCAATGCTGGCTTACATTCTGTAGCCTAATTCCTAACCCATTGCCATAAGGCTGTGAACTCTGAATTGGTGAATATATTGCCATAATCAATGTACTTCATTAGTAGTCTTTTTTTTTTTTTGCCTTTTTTCCTTTCTGATCAAAAAGGGGAACAAAGAAAAATGGCACTGGATATGCATGGAAATGAAAGGAATCTTAAGCTGTGTTCTTTAAAATGAAGATGTAAAGATTTCAAAGATAGTAATACCTTGAAACTTTGATCATCACTCAAGTTTTGAGATTGCTTTTTCAACCACTTAGGTCAGGAGGTTATAGGACTATTGATATCACCAAGGTGTACATCCCAACTAAGGAAATTTAGAGTTTTCTGTAAAATATTTTCTTTGTCACTAGCTGAAGAGTTTTGTTTGCATCTGTTATTAATTTATTTTTTAGAAAGCTCATACTCATAGTAATAAACATATAACCGATTCCAATGTGTAAAATAACTCCATCTGCTGAAACATACTTTTTCTCTATAAAATATTCTTCTAAAGGGAAATGAGTTTTGTATTGATAATTTTGTGTAGGACAGGAAAAAGAAGTGGAAGGTGGATTTGAAGAATCTACTGCTGTGTTATTTTGCATATTTTATATTGAATTTATTACATAATTCTAATAAAATTGCAATCTTAGACAATATTATGGGCATTAAATCTAGTAGATTCATTTCCAAGTAGGCCTGTAGAGAGAAAGTTATGAAATTAGTTTTGTTGCTTCATTTTGAAGAGGCATTTAGGAGAAAGTTTCCTAAATGATCAGGTCCAGTCGAAACTGTGATTTACAACTCTAATAGTGGATGTGGAAATTTTATCCTTGCTTCTGATCTTAGTAAGACTATGGGGGTGGTGAAGTTGTAATTACACTTGTGATATCTATGTATTTGCCAGTAATCAAGCCCAACTCAATGGCTGAGAAGCAGCTTTAGGAGTGAGGAAAGCAAACCAATAAGCCTAACAAGAAAAACTGGTTAGAAGATCATTTGCGCTGAATTCTCTCAAGTTCTTCTTAGGCTAATGGATTTTTGCTATGAGCACAAGAGCTCCTGTCCCAGTCTCATACTTAACAGAATTTTGTCCATAGGATTGAGGGCATTTTCTCCATCCATGTGGAAGGAGTTGTATTTGCAAATGTTAGTATGTAGAACGTAACAGACTTTGTAAGGGGTTGGACTTTAAGTTTAGGCTGGATTCCTTTTCTTTCCAGAATTTTTTTCTTAAACCCTTGTATTCACATGTATACATTATGAGCCCTGATTTTTTATTCTTATAAGCAAATGTGACTTAGATAGGGAATGTTTGGGGTCTTTGGTGTTCTCTGAGCTTGATTTTCTTACTGATGTTTCATTACCAAACTAATATAATCAGAGCCAGATAGGAGTGGTGTTTGCTCTCATTTTATGTACTAGCAGCTTGCCCTGTCAGCATTGATGACAGACACAACATATGGACACACTTAACCATTGTTTCAACTGTGAGCATCCTAGACCAAGCTATGTCCAGAAATGCTAGAGAATGCCTAGAAGTTTGGCACTCAGACAGATTGGCCATCAGCAGACATATAAAGATAAGCAACATCTACATGCCATTCAAAAGAGGCAATCAAAAAGCCAAAAAGGAAACCAAAAGGCCAAAACCCCTTCCCATCAGTAACTAAAATACAGATGAGCAGAGATTAACACCAAGTTTAACGCTAGACCACCAATCAATAATTAAACAGTGTCCCAATTAAGGAAATACCAACTCAGACAAATAAGCTAACAGTAAACAACAGCCTAATCAAGGAACTACCAAATTCACTCCCACCAATGCTAATAGGGCAAGCCATTAGTATATAAAATGAGAGACCACTCCCTTCTAGCACTGATGATGTTACCTAGTTTGGTAATGAAATATCTACAAGAAAACACCCAAGCTCAGAGAACACCAAGGATTTCATAGGGCAATCCTTAGCTACAAATATTCTCTTCTATTATAATTATAAGATTATAAGATTATAAGATTCCCTGGATTGTTGCAGGAATCTAGAGAATTCCTATTTGTTAATCACATATTCTTTGCCTTCTTCCTGAAATATACTGTGATATCTTTAGATTTGTTTTTCTTTCCTATCAAACATAAACTATTAATTCTTATGAGGATACACCTCCTGCTAACTAAAATTGGGACATTATTCACTCTTGCTGCAGAGATTACATGAAATTTCATTTGAAGACATGTAGAATACAGGGTTGAGATCACTGAAAAAAGGGAAGCAACTGATGTATGTTATAATTTAAGAGGGCACAGACATCTTATCAATTGAAGCATGTATTGAATAGTCATGAATTCTGTCATCTTTGTTTATGGTATGAAATGCAATTGGTTGAATTTTCTAACCACAATTGCCCTACTAGCTCTGTTACAGTTTATGTAATATGTAAATCTGGCTATTGCATTTCGTGTCTTAAATTGATGTTTAGATCATATTTAACGTCATATGGTTTTGGATTTGTAAAACAGTCATACTCTTACAATAAAAACAGTAACATCTTAAAAAGAACCATAATAGCATATTAGAACCAGTTGGGTGCATTTGTGAAGGTGCTGAACTAGAAAGCAAAGGGTTGAGAGATCATTTTAGGCATGAAAGGCATCAGGATGTTTTTGGGTCAATCACTTTCTTTCTGTTACTCTCTGAGCCCATCTCTCAGGGGTAGTTGTTTTGGAGAAAATATGAGTCAGGCAAACAAAACCTACCCTGCTTGAAATTGCCTATATTATTAGATGTTACCTTAATAATACTTAGGTTCTTAGTTAGGACTTCAATTATTAAGTTTTCACTTGTCTTAGACTGTGAATCTACAGTAACTGTAGATTAACCACATACAATAATAAGAATTACAAGAAGAAAAAATAAACGTGACAAATAATTGGAGAAGATCACAAAGTATCAAGATATGAAAATCAAAGTTGAACAACAATGGCTGTTGTTCTGCTTAACTGGCTGTGGTGCTCCCACTGAGTGCCATAACAAAAAAAATCTTGTGCCAAGTGTTAAGGCTCAGGCCTGGACTAGGATTCTAATTTCAGGATTTAAAATCATATCTGATTTTATACTCCTGCTGCCTTTGCTGTTGCCATAGAATTACCAGTTTCATTGGAACTGCTATCTGTATAGCAGAACTTTGCAGTCTTCGCCTATTTCCTGAATATTTAGGATAATTAACGCTGGAGAAGGCCAACTCAATAGTAAAAAAAAAAAAGAACCGGGGACACTGATCATCAAAATGACATTGCCCCTGAATACTATTGCCAAATGGAAGACAATCAAATGCCTTCTATTGCAGGGTATCTTACCTAAGCAAATAGAGATGGGCATTTTCCAGAGCCCACTATGATGCCTCCCATTACCTCTACTCATGGGAAGATTTATTGGAACTCATTTGCAAACAGTTTGCCTTTGTGGATACAGGGAAATAGAAATTCTCATTCACGTTCTCATATGGTGTCCTTTCAATGATGCCCCAAGATTTGCTCTGATCACCTCAATCATTTTGAAATATGAGGGCCACACAGATAAATTTTATGTCTATTTTATTTCTTATTTTTAAGGAATGCTAACCTTCCATACCAGGAGGACAAATATCTTCATCAAGTTATATAACTGTGCAAATCTATTAATTTGATATATTGCTTTATTGCCTACTGGTTTTTCCCTTCCTCAATTATTTGTTTGTTTGTTTGGCTGCCCATTTACCATAGGGTAACTCTGGGTGGCCTACAGTTACATCTAAGCTAACAGATAAAAAGTTAAAAGGAAACATTAAAATCAAAGATACATGGGGTAGAGTGGGGGGGAGGTGGGATCTGTTATTAATCAACCACTTCCATTGCGCTGTTCCCCCAGTGGGGCACCAAGCCAACTGGCAAAGCCACATTTTTAAGGCCCTTAGAAAAAGGTAGGAGGGTTGTGGCCAACCTCACATGGGGGGGGCAAGATGTTCCAGAAGGGAGGAGCAATTGCAGAGAAGTCCCTCCTCCTGGACCCCGCCAGCTGGAATAATCAAGCTGATGGGACCCGCAGCATGCTTCCTCTGCCAGCACGAGTGGTACAGTCTAATCCCAGTGGGGTGAGACGATCCTTCAAATAACTTGGACCCATGCCATGAAGGGCTTTACAGGTGATCACCAACACCTTGAATTGCACCTGGATGCAGACTTGTAACCAATGCAGCTCTCGGAGCGGTGTTACAAGGGCTAGTCTTGGGGCCCCCAAAACTACCCATGCTGCTGCACTCTGGACCAGTTGTAGCTTCCAAATAACAAATCATTATTTCAAACTATTTCTGTTTTTACTGTACTCATTTTAGTGCAAAAGCTGATCAAAGACCATAATAAAAATATTTTATTTTGATACTGATAAATTATGATTTCCTAGGTTCTTGGGAAGAACTTGATGTTATAAAGGTCAACACAAGCTGAAGAACTGGCAGCCATGTTCCACATTTTTGGATAAATAATAAAATTATCCCAATGAGACACGAACATGATGTGGTTATGGGGTTTGTTTGCTCTGACAAATGTGAGAGCTCTGCTAGATGTTCAACCATCCTGGACCAGTCTCTGCAGAGAAAACAGATGAGGACTGTCTCTCCAATAAACTATATGGTA
>NW_015390536.1:42254-44111 GCF_001527695.2 Protobothrops mucrosquamatus | reverse complement strand
GAGCCAGGAAAGGGGCAGGTGAGGAGGGCGGTGGGCCCACCCAATTTCAGCAGGCAGCGGCGCTCTCTCCTCACTGTGCGGAGAGGAGTCGGTGTGCGCATGCGCCTGGGGTCCCGGATGAAAGGGAAGCGCTGAGAACACGGTCAGCCTGCGTGGCAAAACAGTCACCTGGGATGACAGGCGCCCAGCGCATGCGCTCGCCACCTCTGCACGCGCACAGGCAGGTTCGGCATGTCGCCAGTTCGCCTAACCCAGCTGCTCTGTGTAGTAAGTAGAGCGCATCGCTGCCTGCTGAAACCATGCTGGGATCTGAGCGGCGTAGCATAGGTAACATGGACTCTCATGCCGCTCGCACCGCCCCTCCTCCGGAGTCCACAGGTGTGTGAAGTGGGTAAGGGTCATTTGCTGATCTCCTTCAGGGGATGCCTGTTTTTCTCCCTCCCTCATAACAAATATCTTCCTGCCACTCTGCTCTTAACACTGTGTGGCTCTTGTCCAGCAATTTACAGTGGCCTTTCAAGCCATGTCCACCAGCAGCACGGACGCCAGCAGAACTGGCAGCCTCTCCCCCTCCTCTTGTCCTTTTCTGGGCACGGAGGGAGGGAGGAAGGAAGGGACAAAGAGGGAGGGAGGGAAGGAAGGAAGGAAGGGACAATGAGAGGGAGTGAAGGAAGAAAAGAAAGGACAATTGGAGGCAGGGAAGGAAGAGACAATGGGAGGGAGGGAAGGAAAGGACAAAGAGAGAGGGAGGGGACGAGAGGGCGCCCATCCCAGTCCCATCCCCCTAAAACAAAGACCCACGGATCACCCCCTGCATCCCCCACATGCACCCCGCGACCTGAGTGACATTGAGTTGCCCCCCCAGCTATTGACGTCGCTTGTCAAAAAGTTGCAAAAGGTGATTACATGACCCTGTGACACTGTGACCGTCATAAGTATGAATCAGTTGCCAAGCATCCGAATGTAAATCACATGACCCTGGATGTGAAAAATGGCCATAAATCACTTTTTTCAGTGCTGTTGTAACTTCAAACAGTCACTAAGCGAATAGTCGTAAGTAGAGGACTACCTGTACTTTATCACTTTTTTCCTTTTTTGATCATCAAGTTTTTGACACCTTGCTAGGTAATTGGCGATACTTGGATACTGCTTTATCCTAAAAATAGTACAATGGATGAAAAGGTTGAAAAGCCCTGCTCTAGGAGTCTCCTGATAGTATAGAAAGAATGTTTTCAGCCACAGAACAGGTTAAAACTTTGGTGTTGATCAGTCAATCTATTCAGTCACTTTCATGGAGTATCTAGGACATTTCTCAATTCTACGCTGAATATTTCTACCACGGCCTTATAGAGAACTGAACAGCCTGGCCTTACCCAGAGCAGCCTTTTTCCTAGAAAACTCCTGCACGACTTCTCTGCACAAGGCCTTCTGGCCAGAATCTAGCAGCCTCCACTCCTCATCTGTGAAGTCCACGATCACCCCCTTAAAGGAATCAGAGCTCTAGAAAGAGAAAAAAGCAGACAATCCCAGGAAACAGTTGAAAGTATCTCTCTCTTACTGCACACAACAGAAAACACACAGTTGCAAGAACCAAATGGACATTTTCTTTCAGGACAGATTCATGTCATCCTGTCCACATAGTCTGTGGGGCTGGGAAGATGCAAGTGAACAAATCACGGCTTAGCTGCTTCCAGGTTGTAGAATGCAGCAGCCAATGTTGGGGAGCTTCCCAGTGGCCTGGAGTAAGTCATCAAGTAGGTTTTTGGCAGAAAATCCCCTACATCTACCTGCCTCGCTGACCAAATTCCTGAGAAAACAGGACATAGCCACTAGGAACTTCTTTCCTAACCTATTTCA
>NW_015390536.1:34611-39839 GCF_001527695.2 Protobothrops mucrosquamatus | reverse complement strand
CTCAACTCTGGTGGTTCCAGTGGGCTTTGGCTGAGGAGTGGCTGAGAAGAGGGAAGCCCCCTGCTAAATCATGCATTTGTACTTTGATTATTTATTCCTCTGCCATGAATTTTTATTTTTCTTATTTCAGAGGTATTGTAGCTTTTCCCTCTTTACCATATCTTTATCAACTTCAACTCATCCTTAACATAATTATTTTGAAACAACATACAGTTCATATTTCTCAGATTAACACCCAAGTACTTTACTTTTTATTCAATCTCAAAACTTGATTTTTTTATCAAATGTTTCACCTTCTATGTATTTTTTAACATCTTGTTTATTAGTGTTATAGCCCCATTGGCCATTTATATAACTTTTTTAAAACCTCAAAATTATTTTCATTCTTTCTCTTTTCTTATTTTGTGGAGTAGAAAGGTTATCCTGCTGATCAATTGTCCCTGTCCTTTGGCAGGATATTGTGGTTTTTTTTCTCGGTTCTTCCCATTTGACGCTCCATATTCCTTGGTTCTTGGGTGAACTAAGTTGCCATACAAAGTTTCTCCCCCCCCCCTTATATTTTCCCTCAGGATGTATTTTGTGAACCTCTGGATATTGCCCAATTTAGTGGCACATTCTGTTTGATATAGATGTTGTCATTTTATTTTATATATCCTTTTAAGTGTTTCGTTAATCAGACACGACATCCAGATTGCAGTCGTGATTTTTCTCTTCAAATGTACATAAGCCCTGCTCAGCGCAACCAGTACCTTATTCTCATCCCATGCTTGAATTTCTCTGCGTATTTGTAATGTTAACTGAAGATAATAAATTCTATTCAAAATATACTGTATACCGTAGTCTGCATTCTATGATGTGTTCCTTTCTTGTGATCAAAGGGACTCTCCTTGGTCTCTGGGTCCAGCGTAGGACGGACGGATCGGGGGCTGAACGTCGCAAGGCGCCTGGTAGCCCCTTTTTCAGCTGACACCTTTCCTTGCGAGCTTCGTGGAAATCGGGGAGGGTGACGGGAGGGGAAGGCAGGTGGGATCCGCGGTTGCAAAGGAGGGGAAGCCTCACCCTCTGCCTCGCCCTGGAGGTTGGCAGGATGGCTGGAGCAGAGAGCTCCCTTTCCTCTATGCTCCCTTCCTGGAGACGGGACTTGCTCTCTAGGCCACAGGTCAGCAACCCATGGCTCTTTCAGCATTCTCCTGCGGCTCCCAGCCTCCTCTGCCATTTGTAGAGACACAGGCACTTACGCTTCCCTGCTTCCCTTCTCTGTGTGTGTAAAAAAGAGAGTGGCCTCACGCTGTTCCGACATGGTGACAAGCTTATTGGCCAGGGCTCCTCCCTTTGCTGCGTCTCTGCAGGAAGCAGGAAGGGCAGGAGAGAGCCAGCCCAATAATGTGTGTCAGCTTGCCAGGTGAGCAGAAGATTGGAGAGAGAGAGGGGGAGATGAAAGAGAGAGGGAGGGGGAGAGGAAAGAGAAATAGAAAGAGGGAGAGAGAGGGACAGAAAAAGAGAGGGACAGGGAGAGGAGAGAGAAAAAGAGAGGGAGAGAAAAAGGAGGGGGAGGAAAGAGGAGAGAGGAAAAAGAGGAAAAAGGAGAGGAAAGAGAAACAGGGAAAGAGGGAGAGGGAAAGAGAAAAAGGAGAGGGGGGAGGAAAGAAAGAGGGAGAGGGAAAGTGTGAGAAAGAGAGGTAACAGAGAAAGGGAGAGAGGGAGAGGAGTGAGAGAACTCATGCACAACAGCCCCTATTTATTTTTAATTAAACTCTTCAATCAAGCTCTCCCCCTCCCCCTTGCACGTACAGGCACAACTTTTACGGTTCTCAGTGTTTTCTTTTCTCTGGGAAACGGGTCCAAGTGGCTCTTTGAGTATTTAAGGTTGCAGACCCCTGCTCATTTGATGGCCCGTAACCAATTTATCAAGAATTGGTATAAGTAAAGATCAAGAATAAGCTAAAAATATTTCTTGGAATTATACTTTTCTCCTTTACGTGTTGAATTTATAATATAATTATATTTATTATTTACCATCCAATACTTTGGTGGCCACTATTGCCTTTCTCCTCAGAAAGGCTCTTTCTACCCTCCATGGATTTATATGATTTTTATGAGAATTGTGTTTTCCAAGTAAAGCTATTTCCACACTCTGTGCATTAATACGGTCTATCCCCAGTGTGGATTCTTTCATGACAATTAAGATGAGCTTTCCCAGTATAGCTTTTTCCAGTCTATCTACTTATATGGCAGCTTCCCACTGTGAATCCTTTGGTGGCAAGTAAGATGACTGTTGCTAATGAAACTCTTTCCACATTCCATGCATTTATACGGTCTGTCCTGAGTGTGGATCCTTTTGTGACTATTAAGTTGTTCTTTCCGGATAAAGGTCATTCCAACTTCCATGCATTTATATGGTCTGTCCCCAGTGTGGATCCTTTTGTGACTATTAAGGTTTGCTTTCCGGGTAAAACTCTTTCCACATTCCATGCATTTATATGGTCTGTCCCCAGTGTGGATCCTTTCATGAAGATTAAGATTTCCTTTCTGGGTAAAGCTCTTTCCACATTCCATGCATTTGTACGGACTGTCCCCAGTGTGGATCCTTTTGTGACGATTAAGACTTCCTTTCCAGGTAAAGGTCATTCCACATTCCATGCATTTATGTGATCTGTCCCCAGTGTGGATCCTTTTGTGACTATTAAGTTGTTCTTTCCAGATAAAGGTCATTCCACATTCCATGCATTTATATGGTCTGTCCCCAATGTGGATCCTTTTGTGACTATTAAGGTTTGCTTTCCAGGTAAAGCTCTTTCCACATTCCATGCATTTATATGGTCTGTCCCCAGTGTGGATATTTTTGTGTTTATGAAGATCTCCTTTCTGGGTAAAACTCTTTCCACATTCCATGCATTTATACGGTCTGTCCCCAGTGTGGATCCTTTTGTGACGATTAAGATGTCCTTTCTGAATAAAGCTCTTTCCACATTCGATGCATTTATACGGTCTGTCCCCAGTGTGGATGTTTTGGTGACTATGAAGATCTCCTTTCTGGGTAAAACTCTTTCCACATTCCATGCATTTATACGGCCTGTCCCCAGTGTGGATCTTTTTGTGACGATTAAGACTTCCTTTGCAGCTAAAGGTCTTTCCACATTCCATGCATTTATAAGATCTCTCCTCTATGTGGATCCTTTCATGATGATTAAGTTTTTCTTTCCGAATAAAGCTCTTTCCACATTCCATGTATTTATATGTTCTCTCCCCAGTGTGGATCCTTTTGTGATGATTAAGACTTTTTTTCTGGGTAAAGGTCTTTCCACATTCCATACATTTATAAGGTCGCGCCCCGGTGTGGTTCCTTTGGTGACAAATACGATTACTGTTGCAATTGAAACTCTTTCCACATTTCGTGCATTTATAAGGTCTGTCCCCAGTGTGGATCCTTTTGTGAGTATTAAGATGTCCTTTCTGGGTAAAACTCTTTCCACATTTCATGCATTTATATGGTCTGTCCCCAGTGTGGATCCTCTCATGATCATTAAGATATCCTTTCCTGGTAAAGCTCTTTCCACATTCCATGCATTTATACGGACTGTCCCCAGTGTGGATCCTTTTGTGATGATTAAGAATTTGTTTCCGGGTAAAGCTCTTTCCACATTCCATGCATTTATACGGACTGTCCCCAGTGTGGATCCTTTTGTGATGATTAAGAATTGCTTTCTGAATAAAGCTCTTTCCACATTCCATGCATTTATATGGTCTGTCCCCAGTGTGCATCTTTTGGTGGACATTAAGATTACTTTTCGTACTGAAACTCTTTCCATACTGCATGCAGCCTTTCCTCTTTCTGCTCAGGCTGGAATCCACCAAAGATATTACAGAGGTATGTGGTTCGCATTTCTTTGGTGAAGTAGAAGTGAAGGAGCTATTCTCCATAGTTTCTAGAGGCATGCATACCTCCTTGTTGTTCTCATTCACAAACACATCATCTGCATGGGAAAAATGAAAATTAATATTCTGATTACAAACATCAAAAACATACCAATCTGCATTCCAGGTTTAGTACAATCCATTTGTCTAGCCAGGATGTGATATCTGCAAATTGTTATCTAGGAGGCTCTATTATATAATGTTTTCATTATTTCAAAAAATAGATTAAAGTCAATCTATTCAGTCACTTCCATGGAGTATCTAGGATATTTCTCAACTCTATAGTGAATGTTTCTGCCACGACCTTATAGCGAACTGAACAGCCTGGCCTTACCCAGAGCAGCCATATTGATAGAAATCTCCTGCATGACTTCTCTGCACAAGGACTTCTGGCCAGAATCTAGCAGCCTCCATTCCTCATCCGTGAAGTCCACAATCACCCCCTTAAAGGAATCAGAGCTCTAGAAAGAGAAAAAAGTAGACAATCCCAGGAAACAGTTGAAAGTTCTTTCTCTTAATGCACACAACATAAAACGAACAGTTGCAAGAGCCAAATGAACATTTGCTTTCAGGACGGATTCATGCCATCCTGTCCACATAGTCCGTGGGGCTGGGAAGTTGCAGCTTAACAAATCATGGCTTAGCTGCTTCCAGGTTGTAGAATGCAACACAGGCAACGTTGAACAACAGTTTTATTGTTACAGCCACTTAGTGTTGACGTACTGGCTTATCCTTCATGTGCTATATTTTTCTTGGTATACTTACAGTTACCTTACAAGGGAGACGGCTGGCATAAATATTCAATAAAATAAATAAAAACGTCTTAGGTATGTTTAATCCCACTGTTATAGTTTCAATTCATGGGTTTCATTTCTAACTATTTTAGGCACTTTGCTTAATAGTATTAAGAAATATTAAACTCTTTCTACAATTAAATTTCATTTCTAATAAAAGGTTCCTGCCTATCGTCTCATTGGCAATTCCAGCACAATCTTGAAAGCCAAATGTGGGTGGACATTGTGTTCAAGTGCACACAGACTCAGCTTTTGGTATTAAACACAGCTCCTGAATGCATGGATCTGGAACGCTACTGTTCTCAGAAGAAACCTGCATCTACCTGGCAAGGTGGCCAGAGTTGGATCCTCCTGAAAAACAGCTCCTGAATAGAGCTGGGTCGATCTCCTCTGTCCTGGAGCTCTGCTGAGATCCCCTCTGTGAACGGCTCCTGCATTTGAAGAACAGACTGATTCATAATCCATTTTCAGAGGACAATATCTGTGATAGTTCGTATTTCTTACATTTTGCTTTCCTAC
>NW_015390536.1:30583-33252 GCF_001527695.2 Protobothrops mucrosquamatus | reverse complement strand
GAGGGGAAGCCTCGCCCTGGAGGTCGGCAGGATGGCTGGAGCAGAGAGCTCCCTTCCCTCCATGCTCCCTTCCTGGAGACGGGAGTTGCTCTCTAGGCGTAGAGCGTTTCTCCCGGTGGTTTGTTTCCCGGGTTGCTAGAGCAGAAGGGAGCGTAGAGGACTGAGGGTTTCGGCTTAACGGAGCTGGCACCGATCCCTTCGTTTTTCCTGTCTCTGTTTAAATACTCCTCCTCTGGAAATCGTGAAAGAAGAGATTATCTTGGAGAAAATCTTTCCTATGTTAGTCAATACTGATTTCATGGCCCGTAATAAATGTATCAAGAATCTGTATAACTAAAGATCAGGAATAGTGATTTTGGTCTATAATTTTTTTCAAGTTTTTTATTAATTTTACAATATTATATTTACATATTTGAAAAGTAGCGTGGTGGCTGAGCACGGTAGTTCCATTACATTTGAATATCATCAGTACAAATCTCAAAGTATTACAACAACTAATTCCCTCTCTTTCCCCCATAATATCTACTGTCATATTCGAACCAATACATTTCTTATTCTACCAATCAAACAAAAAGTACCTTTCTAATATTCATCAATAATCTTCAGTATATACATATCTTAATTAATTTGACATTCCACCTTTTAGACAATAACCTAGTAAGTTTTTCTTAACTTTAATTTCCCATTGATATTTAAATTTAACGTTTAAACTTCATCATTTCTATATTTTAAATGATCCCAATTTCTAAGTCTCGTATCTCACATTTGGGGCTAATAATTTTTTTTCTTTTCTTCCTTCTACTTCCTTTCTTTCTTCCTTTCCAGAAAGATAAAAAAAAATAAAAAGAAACCATCATTTGTGCCACAAACCCATATACAAATTTAATTGTTAGTATTTATAGTTCTAAGTTTTACTTAACCTTTGTCTCAACTCAACAATATCTTAAATTCAAATCTTAGTTACTTGTAAACATTCAAACTTTTAGCCAATCAGTAACCTGATGGTTAATTTTTCCTTAATATTTTAATTTAACATTTAATATTTATTTTTTCCAGATTTTTAATTAAACACAATTCTTTTATCACAATTCCTCATACATTCTAATATTTAAAATACACACCTTGTATATAAATTCTACCATCTATCTTACCAATCTAATAAGACAGTATAATATTCTTATTTCAATATATTTCTATATTTTATGTGGCCAAAATTTTCTTTATCTCAAGTCGTTACAATATCTTGTGTTCAGAATACATATTCTATCCATTTAGATATATTCTATTTTAGATCTCATGTATAGATCAAAACTCCAATCTTTTTCAATCTTATTCTAGCTTTTTTTCTCTGCCAGGTCATTTTTTGTATCTTTGCCTTTAAATCATCAAAAAAATCTCCTTGTATTGTTGTGGCTATTGTTTGGTGATGATAAGAGCTGTCCAGTTGATGTTTTCTTAAGAGGACTAATTGATTTAGCTGGTAGTCTCTTTGTTTTTCCAGTTCGATGCAGTTGTCCCAAAGTATTTATCTTAGTGAGTCTTATCTGTATTTTTTTCTTTTGGAATTTCCTCTGCCTTATAAAGTATCTCATAATAATCTTTAATAATTTTTTTAATTGTATCATTTTGAAACTGTAAGTCACCTTTGGGATCTTGCAGCTTGTTTATCAATTTTTTCTCTTTTTCTTTTTTCAGTCTATATGCTAACCATCTCCCTGGCTTGTTGGCATTTTCAAAGAAGTTCTGTTTAGCCCTTTTAATCTGTTGAGCCATTATTTCCATCTCGGCTAAATTTATGTTTTATTATCTCCATTTGTTTCTTAAGTATTTTCTTTTGTGGATCTATTTGTAATTCTGATTCTAACTTTCTGAATTCTTCCTTCAACTGTAGTTGTTTCTTTTCTTTATAGCCAACCCTCTGAAATATGCTTTAGCCATATCCCACACATTTTGAAGTGATGTTTCTTCTTTCTTGTTTATTTTGAAGAAAAAATCCATTTCCTTTGTCGCTAGTTGTAAAAATTATTTTTCTTTCAATATAGATTTATTCAAGGATCATCTTAATTTTTTCTTAGTTCCTCTCCAAATCATCTTTATTGGGTTATGATCTGCCCAAACATTAGTTTCTATCTCAATTTCTTGTATCATCGTATTAAGTTCCAAAGATGTCCATATCATATCAATTCTAGACCAGGGCTTTTCAACCAGTGGTATGGATACCACCTGTGGTACATTGGCACCTGGCAGATGGTACGCGACCATCCTAGAAAAGTGGTAGCGGGGGAGGGGAATGAGCTGAACTGGTGGCAGCACCACACAAGCCTGAGTGAGAGACGGTTGGAGCTGCAGGGCTGTCAGGGCTCAGCGGAAGCGCCAGGATCAGTGCCGCTTTCCAGCTGATCGGCGCTTCTTCGGGGCTGTCAGGGCTCAGTGGAAGCGCCAGGATCAGCACCAGGCTCCAGCTGGAGCTCAGCGCTGATCCTGGCGCTTCTGCTGAGCCCAGAAGAAGCGCCGATCAGCTGGAATGTTGCAGCATCTCCAGGGTCTTGTGATTTACATTCAGATGCTTGGCAACTGATTCATATTTATGACGGTCACAGTGTCCCAGGGTCATGTGAAGTGACCAAAACCTGCTGCAACCACCCAGCAGATGGGGGGAATAAAAACCA
>NW_015390536.1:26735-30291 GCF_001527695.2 Protobothrops mucrosquamatus | reverse complement strand
TGCAGCATCTCCAGGGTCTTGTGATTTACATTCAGATGCTTGGCAACTGATTCATATTTATGACGGTCACAGTGTCCCAGGGTCATGTGAAGTGACCAAAACCTGCTGCAACCACCCAGCAGATGGGGGGAATAAAAACCAAACACCCCCCACCCCACCCCCGCTGCCAATCCTCAACAGAAATGCTCACAACAATGAAGCCTCAGACAGGAGGAAGAGCGCCGCTGGGTGGGCAGGCAGGTGTCTTGCTCAGCTGTGGCTTGGGGGGCACTTTTTTCAGTGCCATTGTAACTTTGAAGAGTCACTAAGCGAACTGTTGTAAGTCGAGGACTACCTGTACTTTATCACTTTTTTCCTTTTTGGGGGGGGGTCATCAAATTTTTGACACCTTGCTAGGCGACTGGTGGTACTCGGATGTTGCCCTATCCTAAAAGTGGTACAATGGGTGAAAAGGTTGAAAAGCCCTGTTCTAGACCATGATTTATGTTTATTTGAGTAAAATGTATATTGTAATTTCTTTGGATTTTTTTCTCTCCATATATCTTGGATACAGATTTCTTCTGTGATTTTTAATAACGCTTTAGGTAATATATTTCCTCCTTTTCTCCCTTATTTGGCGCTTTTGTAGTCCAAAGTTCCATCTGTTATGGCATTAAAGTCTTCCATTATACAAAGATTTTGATAGTGTAAATCTAATAAAGTTTTATATAGTTTTTGGTAAAATTGTTCTTGTTTATCATTTGGTGCATATATTGCTGCCATCAGTATGTTTTCGATCCAACATTATTTCCACCATTAATATTCTCCCCTCTTCATCCGCATAGATTTGTTTGGGGTTCATCGTTTCTTTAATGCAGTGGTTCTCAACCTGTGGGTCGGGACCCCATTTGGGGTCGATCGACCATTTCACGGGGGTCGCCAAGCAAGGCTGTCCACCATTTTTTTGGTTCGCCATTTTTTCCCCCTTTTCCGGCAGGTGCCTTACCTCCCTTGGGCTGGGCCAGCTGGTGGTCGGCCTGCTCCATCTCTGCCGCTTGCCACCTATGCCTCGGCCGGCACAGGGGGCGGAACCATGCATGCGCAGCGCTCCCAGGCAGGGAAAGTCCTCGACTTACGACCGGTTGGGTAGTCCTCGACTTACGACCGGTTTAGTCCTCGACTTACGACCGGTTGGGGTCACGGCATTAAAAAGGTTGAGAACCACTGCTTTAATGTATAGAGCTATTTCTCTTTTCTTTTGAAGTGCTAATGCAAAGTGAAGCTTACCAATTTTCGGTTGTTCTAACAACTTATAATGTTGTCTCTTAATGTGTTTCTTGAAGACAAATTATATCCATTTTTAATTTTTGTAATCGTGTAAGGATTTTTCTCCTTTTAATAAATTTATCAAGAATCTGAATAACTAAAGATCAGGAACAAGCTAAAAATTTCTTAATTCCATATGATAACTAAATAGACTCCTCAGAGTAGCAATTTGCATGTTTTATGCAGGAATTATACTTTTCTCCTTTAGCTGTTGAATTTACAATATAAAAATATCTACCATTTATTATTTAACATCGAAAACTGTTTGAAAATAGGATCATTGTTTTCACTTTAGGTCCTCTGATAAAAAGTAGCAAAGTTGTTTCTTAACCAACCCCCAAATCTAAACATTTCTTGTAGGAGGCTTTTCTCTTTCTGATCAAGTATTACATGTAGTTTGTAAATAGGAAAGAAGAGCCATTTATTTCCAATCCCAACTCAACTCTGGGTGTTCCAATGGGCTTTGGGTGAAAAATTGCTGTAAAGAGGGAAGCCACCTGCTAAATTATGCATTTATGCTTCTACTATGAATTTTTGTTTTTGTTATTTCAGAGGTATTGTAATTTTGTTGTTATATATATTTGTATTATTTCTTTTAACTTTGTAAGCTGCCCAGAGTCTCCTGGTGGTGTGACAGGTGGAAAATAAATTTAATTTATAATAAAGGAGTACTAATAGTTTTAATCATCTTATTGGAGAGTGACTTGTGAGGATTCTTTGTGCATTGTAAAACATACGTACAATATTCTAAAGATTTATACATCTATTTGAATTTTTTCCAATCATTGTGTATAAGAAATCCTTTGGGAAATGAAATCTTTTCGTCAAGCTTCAAAATCTTCCTCAGAAAATCTGAATATGTCACGAAAAATTAACTCTATTTAGTTAACATTTTCGTTCCATAACATGCTTCTTGTATCACAATCCACAAGGTATTTTTAGACCCAGTCTTGATCTATATCTGTTCCATACCCTCAAAATGGAACATCTAAGATAATGATTTTAAAAGTCTGAATTAAATTTTACTTTCCCATACCATAAATAGCCTCCACACCCTTTGCCAAGCAGCACTTTTGCTGTCCAAGAGGATGGCTGAAAAAAGTCAGTTTGGATTTTGGGGTGGACCTTTTTCAGCCCGTCCCCAGCGGACAGTGGTCTGAGTCCTTCCTTGCAGGCTTCCTCATTGACTTCCAGGGAAGCCTGCAGAGAAATTGTAAATATTGCTCAGTACATGCAGATTCAGCCATAGTTTCTTTCCATACAGCATTAACCTTGTGAACTCTCAAGCTTCCTCCTTCTGTTTTATATATTCAAGGTGGACAGTATTTAATATTTATTTGTTATGTATATGTAGGGGTGCAGGTCTATACGTATGTTGTATATATGTAGGTGTATGTATATATTTAGGTGTGTGTCATGTATGTGTTTCACTTTGAGAGCGGGCAATTACATTTCATTGTTGATGTGTGCCGTTGTGCCTGCAGTGACACAAAAATGACAATAAAGGTTATCTTATCTTATACCTAAAGTATATTCAAACTCTGTGTCATAGGGTTTGATAATGTATTTTACTGTAAAATGTGGCTTTCTGTCGTGTTTGTACTCAGTACATCCAAACATCTTGAGGGGAAAAGGGACATTCCATCTGTTCAGTTTCTAACATTAAACATGTTTTCAAATGTCTGTTTGGTCCTCCTAAACATATACATGTTTAATAATCTCTCTTGTAAGCCTTTGTCCATTCCTTACACTGATATGCATCCTAAATAACCTTGCTTCCTTCTTGCCAAAAATATTTGTCCAGAAGAAAAATAACTTTCCAACACCCTGTTTGGTTAACATGTTCTGTTCATGAAAAAGAAACATTTCTGGTTGTTAAGTACAAAGTTGATGCTACCAAATTTCTAGAATGATCATAGAAATCAGATGCTCCATTTGAGATATGAATGCATGTTTGACTGTGTTTTTCTGCGTGCGCATCTTTGGGAAGGGCAACTGTTGGGTGCTGAAATCGTCTTGGATACAGGTTTGGGATCTGCATTCCTGGTCTGGGAATCCTGACTAGAGGATGCATTTGTCAGCCTTTTGAGCTAAATTCAGACAAGAAGCACTAGAATGAATACTAGCGCTATTTCTACTGTGAGGCCACAATACAAAATCCTAAAACTCTGCAAATATTTCTTCCCTCCTCTCCTTTTACTCTGAAAAAATTAGGGAGTTTCTTCTGCAATTCTTCCATTGCCCCGTCACC
>NW_015390536.1:21393-26710 GCF_001527695.2 Protobothrops mucrosquamatus | reverse complement strand
GAATCCTGACTAGAGGATGCATTTGTCAGCCTTTTGAGCTAAATTCAGACAAGAAGCACTAGAATGAATACTAGCGCTATTTCTACTGTGAGGCCACAATACAAAATCCTAAAACTCTGCAAATATTTCTTCCCTCCTCTCCTTTTACTCTGAAAAAATTAGGGAGTTTCTTCTGCAATTCTTCCATTGCCCCGTCACCTTCACAATCTCGTTGGGGACTAAGTTATCTTTTAATATAAGCCCTATTCCAAAAATAAGCTCTAATTAGCACCTGGGCCCCTCCGTCCAACCTGCCTGCCGCAATGGGGCAGGAGGCGCGTGACAATCGTGCCACTGCCGCCACGAGGCGAGGAAGGTGGAGGGGCGAATGGAGCTGCCCCACACGCCCCACACCCACTTCCTTCAAGCATCCCTCAGCCAGGCTATTCCTTGCTCCCTTTCACTCCCTTCCCGAGCCGGACTGCCATGCTACCGTACAGTGGATGGGTGGAGTAGGCCTGGGCTCCACTGCCGCTGTGCACCATGGCAGCAGCAGCTTTCTCCCTGCTTCGCCCCACTGATCACCTGCCCAGCGACAGGGCCCTGCCCTATGTCCAGACACTTTTTTCTCTTGGGGGACTGCTTCCCCCCTCATCATCTGTGGACAGGACCAGTCTCAAGGGTCACTCCTCAGCCTTCTCCAAAAATGAAAAAGGCTACGTTTTCTTTCATACATTCCAAGGCCACCACATTTTCCTTCGTACAACTCCCCTTGGGTGAGGGGGGCATCCAAGAAAACCAGCAGGGCAATGTATGATTCTGGACTGAGAAAAGATGCCCCTCCTGCCGTTGATGGTTTCTACTGACAAGAAGCCGGCTAGTGGGCACCAGTTAGATGTCTCCTTTACATCTTCCTTCCTGAAGCTCTTCCCTCCGAATCCGAGATCTAAACATCTTTAAAGGCAGAGGAGGAACAGCCCTGCAGTTAAACTAGTCCGAAGGGATCTCTGGGAACCACCAAATAGCACTGTACATTTTGGATCATTCTTCCTCTGGAGTCACCTGGCCAATTCTTACTCTGTTCCTTATTGCAGGACCAAGCAGGCTGGAGGTTTTTGTGCTTGTGGAAAAGTTTTATATCTCTATCTTTCTGAGTGTATCCTTGGGAAGGGCTATTGTTGGGTACAGAAGTCACCTTGCATACAGGGTTGAGGTCCGCATTCCACGTCTGGGAATCCTGATTGGAGGAACCATTTGTCAGCCCTTTGAGCTATTCCAAACAAAATGCACACGAATGAATACTAATTCTACCTCTACTGTGAGGCCATAAGACAAAATCCAGCAGCTCTGAAAGTATTTGTCCCCTCCCCTCTGGAACACTAGGGAGAATTTCTTCTCTCATTCTTATAATGTGCCCCACTCTCCCAGTCTTGTTCTGGGGTATCTTCTGGGGCATTTCCACATACCAGTGCCTCTACGACGAGGCAAAGCTGGTAGGGGAAGGCAGATCTGATCCACGTGCCCTGTTAACCAATGGTATACTGGTTCCTTACCACCACTGGGCTTGTTTCGTGGACCAAGTACCTGTGTGGGCGGGGTGTGTGCCTTTCCCCTGCTAGGACAGCCTCTGCAGCCCTGGGGTGGCCGTGATGGGCGGCGGCAGGAAGGACGCTGAGGTAAGAGCAACCAGGCCGACGCTTTTCCACCTGGAGGGGGAGGCTTTATCCTGGGGGTCTGCGGAGTCCGCCTTCCTGGTGAGAGTGCTCAAGCAAGCGGGCATCCTGCCTTCAGCGCCCATGCCGATTGCTCTTTCCCCGTGGAGATGGAGAGCTTGCCACACCACCACCCAGATGCCCTCGCTTCCCCCAGGAATTGCATGTCTTTGCTTACGTTACTTCTGGCCCCGCCCCATTTCTCCTTCATTTTTTTCTGCTGCCGCATGTAGGGAAACGAGGTTTTGGGAGAGGAAGGTCAATCAATCCCAACTTCGCAAGATTTTTTTTTTGGTTAGAACTTGAAATTGATTGAGCTTTCTTTTGTTTCCCTGCAAGGAGAAGGGGCAGCCAGCACGGGCGCTGATAGGCGCTTCACTTGGCGCTTTTGTCCTGGGCTACCACCTCCCCGCTCACCTCTGAGGAGGGCCTGGCCAGCCCAGGAAGGCGGCCTCCCCAGGTCCCTGGGGCAAAGGCCACCTGTTCAAGCCGGAGGAGCATCACCACCTCGGCGCTCTTCCCGCCATCGCCCAGCACGGCCGCCTCAGGGTTGCAGAGGCTGGTCTACCACGGGAGGGAACATGCCCCATCTGCCCAGATACTTAGTCCATCACCACCATCTCGTCACTGCATTTCATCTCCACCCCATGCACAGGCCCCGCACTGCCCCCCCCGCACTTGCGGCTTGCTGGTACCAGCAAAAAGTAAGCCCTACTCGAAAGTAAGTCCTAGTATTTATTTCAGAGCCCAAAAGAAAGTAAGACCGGGTCTTACTTTCGGCCTCAAGAAGAAAGGCATCAGTAAGGTCACTGATCCAACATCAGCAATTTCCAAATTCTAGCGCTTGTCCTTTTTCTTCTAACAACATGGATGGTAAATAACATTCCAGTACAAGCCAGATTGTTGCACATTCCATGAATTAGTAAGCTCTCTGCCATGTCTGGATCCTGGGGTGAAAATGAAGTTGATTGCTGAGAATAAAGGTCAATCCACGGATTTCATTTATTTTTCCTGTGTGGATCATTTTATGAGAACTAAGCACACACAGTGATGGTGGTTCCACCAATTTTATCCTGTGTGGATGCCATTGTGACAACCAAAGGTGCTACAATGTTAAAGCTATATTTGCACTTGGTCTCAGCACTTTAGAAAAAAAAACAACCCTTGTAGAAGCTGGGCACTTTAGAAAAAAACACCTGACAGAATTATGTGGCTCATGATGACTAAGTTTTTCTTTTTCAGTAAAGCTCTTTCCACATTCCATGAATTTATGCTCTCTCTCCAGTGTGCGTCCTTTCATGAAGATTAAGATATCCTTTTCGGGTAAAGGTCCTTCCACATTCCATGCATTTATATGATTGTTCCCCCGTGTGAATCTTTTGGTGGCGATTAAGTTTATTGTTGCTAATGAAGCTCTTTCCACACACCATGCATTTATAAGGTCTCTCTCCTGTGTGGATCCTTTCGTGACAACTAAGTTTTTCTTTCTGAGTAAAGCTCTTTCCACATTCCATGCATTTATACGGTTTCTCCCCAGTGTGGATCCTTTCATGAAGATTAAGATATCCTTTTCGGGTAAAGGTCTTTCCACATTCCATACATTTATATGGTCGCTCCCCGGTGTGGTTCCGTTGGTGGCAAATAAGATTACTGTTGCTAATGAAACTCTTTCCACATTCCGTGCATTTAAACGGTCTGTCCAGAGTGTGGATCCATTTGTGACGATTAAGATCTCCATTCTGGGTAAAGGTCTTTCCACATTCCATGCATTTATATGGTCTCTCCTGAGTATGGATTCTTTTATGAAGATTAAGATGTCCTTCCTGGATAAAGGTCATTCCACATTCCATGCATTTATACGGTCTCTCCCCAGTATGTATCCTTTGATGAAGATTAAGATGTCCTTTCTGGATAAAGGTCTTTCCACATTCCATACATTTATATGGTCTCTCCCCTGTGTGGTTCTTTCGGTGGAGATTAAGATGTTCTTTCCATGTAAAGGTCATTCCACATTTCATGCATTTATGTGGTCTCTCTGTGGTATGAATCTTTTGGTGGCTATTAAGTTTATTGTTGCTAATGAAACATTTTCCACATTCTGTGCATTTATATAGTCTCTCCCCAGTATGGATCCTTTTATGAAGATTAAGATGTCCTTTCTGGATAAAGGTCTTTCCACATTCCATGCATTTATATGATCGCTCCCCAATGTGAATCTTTTGATGGCGATTAAGATTATTGTTGCTAATGAAACTCTTTCCACATTTCGTGCATTTATATGGTCTCTCCCCAGTATGAATCCGTTGATGAAGACTAACATGTCCTTTCTGGATAAAGGTCTTTCCACATTCCATGCATTTATATGGTCTCTCCCCAGTGTGGATTTTTTGGTGGCGATTAAAATTACTTTTGCTACAGAAACACTTTCCACACTGCATGCACAATGTCTTCTTTTTGCTCAGACTGGAATCCCCCCCAGAATTTACAGAGGGATATGATCTGTCTTTCTTATACAGTTTTTTTGGTGAAGTAGAAGTGAAGAAGTTATTTTCCATAGTGTCTAAAGGCTTGTAGATTTTCTCTAGTCTAGTTTCTACCGTATTTATATTCTTCAAATTCATCTTTTCTCTTTTTCTATATTTTCCTTTTCTCATTTCACTCTGATCTTGCTGGGACAGGAAGACACAAATACCAACAGGAAGAGAAGTGGATGACTTCTCCACTCCATCTTCTGGCTCGTTTCTCTTTAGCCTTTTGGTGTCACTTTGATGGCCTAGGGTTTGTACTTGTAATTCATTCTTCGCTATTTGGAGTAGATTTAACCTTCCCTGCTTGTCGTTCTCATTCACAGATACATCATCTGCATGGAAAAAAAGAAAATTAACATTCTGATTAGAATTTAGAAGCTTAAGGTGGCGTGTCTTTCCCCACCACTCAAAAAACATGCCAATCTGTATTCCAGGTTTGGTACAATTCATTTGTCTAGCCAGGATGTGATATCTGCAAATTATTATCTAAGAGTCTCTGATTGTACAGAAAGAATTTTTTTTCAGCCAAAAAAAAAAAACAGATTAAAGCTTTGCTACGGATCAGTCAATCTACTCAATCCCTTCCACGGAGCATCTGGGACAGTGATGGCGAACCTTTTAGAGACCGAGTGTCCAAAACCTGCCCTGCTCCGCCGCCCCGTTCCGGCCTGCCCTGCCCCGCCCCACCCACCCGCAGGGCCACACACCACCTCCACGGTCCGCTGCACATCAACCAGGCACCCCAGCAGTGCCATGGCAGCCATGCCCTTTGCCTGCGCCTTGCAGCATCATCGGCATACGATGGGCTGCCCGGCAGCAGCATCGGCATAGCCACCCACACCCACTGCCATGTCTTTGGTTGCGCTGCTCAGTGCGGGCCATGCCCGGGGGGCAACTTTCCGGGGGAGGCTGCTGGTGAGGAGGGCACCATGGGGAGAGGCAGGGCTGGAGGCTGAGGACTCCAAGGGCTGTCTTTGGCACAGGTGCCATAGGTTCGCCACCAGTGATCTAGGATATTCCCCAAATTTGTGATGAGTATTTCTGTCACGGTCTTATAGGGAGATGAACATCTTGGCCTTACCCAGGGCAGCCATATTC
>NW_015390536.1:9685-21121 GCF_001527695.2 Protobothrops mucrosquamatus | reverse complement strand
ACCTCCTTAAAGGTATCAGAGCTCTAGAAAGAGAAAAAAGCAGACAATCCCAGGAAACAGTTGGAAGTTCTCTCTCTTACTGCACACAACAGAAAACACACAATTGCAAGAGCCAAATGGACATTTTCTTTCAGGACGGATTCATGTCATCCTGTCCACATAGTCTGTGGGGCTGGGAAGCTGCAGCTGCACAAATCATGGCTTAGCTACTTCCAGGTTGTAGAATGCAACATAGCTAACTTTGGGGAGCTTCCCAGTGGCCTGGAATAACTGAACAAGTAGGTTTTCGGCAGAAAATCTCCTAGACTTACTTGCCTCGCTGACCAAATTCCTGAGAAAACAGGACATAGTCACTAAAAACTTCTTTCGTAACCTATTTCAAAATATTGGAAACATCCTTGAAATCCAAACTCACTTGACCACAGTCTTATTGTTACAGTCACTTAGTGTTGACTTATTGGCATGTCCTTCATGTGGTCCTTTGCTCGTATATTTATAGTCACCTTACAAGGGAGATGGGTGGCAAAAATATTTAACAAAATAAAGAAACAACACTTCTCAAGTATGTTTAATCCTATTGTTATTGTTTCAATTCATGGGTTTCATTTCTAACTCATTTTAAGCACACTTTTGAATAGTATTATGGAGTGCTAAACGCTTTGTACTAAATAAATTACATTGCTAACACAAAGTTCCTGCCTGTGAATTGTCTCATTTGCATCTCCAGAACAATCTTGAAAGCAAAATGTGGGTGGACACTCTATTCAAATGCACGCAGACTCAGCATTTGGTATTAAAGGCAGGTCATGAATGGATGGAGCTGGAACGCTACTGTTCTCAGAAGAAACCTGCATTTACCTGGCAAGGTGGCCAGAATTGGGTCCTCTTGAAAAACAGCTCCTGAATAGAGCTGGATCGATCTTCTCTGCCGCGGAGCTCTGCTGAAATCTCCCCTGTGAATGGCTCCTGCATCTGAAGAACAAGCTACTTCACAATCCATTTTCAGAGGACAATATCATGTTAGTTCGCATTCCTTACATTTTCCTTCCCTACCTGTACTTCCCCAACTCAATTCAGAGAGAATTCATGGACTCTACATGTGACTTATATTTCTGAGTAAATGATGAACACAGGGGAGTTAGAACTGTAGGCTGTGTTTTCATGTACATAAACTGTAAGGATGTGTTAATTGCTTCATTTCTCTTACAATTGCGGTATTATAAAGCTTATTAAATGTGGCTCTCTATCAGAGGCCATTCACATAATCCAATTCTTTCTCCTTTATATAGATTCAGATAACAGCAGATCACAAAGTAAACACTGATTATTATAAAATATGTGGATAATATCAAAGGATGCAGAGGTGTTAAGAAAGAGAATGGTTAATTTAGGAAACAAGAAGAAATTAGTTCTCCAAATATGAGGAATTCCTGAAAGGTTGCATAGATATGTTCTTAATCTCTTTCACTTCTTGCAGACACTGCATGATCCCTGATCCTTCCCCCCCCAATGGAGCTCCCAGGACGAAGCCCCCCCGCCCTCCTCACCTGCCCCTTTCCCGGCTCTTCCCGCTGGGCTTGGCTGAGGAGGAAGCCTTCGGCCAGGGCCACCGCCTGCGAACAGCTCTCGGCTCCGCACTCCCTCACCCAGCTCGCCATCTCCGCGGGCAGCAGGGCCAGCAGCTGCTCCAGCACCACCAGGTCCAGCATCTCCCNGGCCGCAGCCACTGGCGGCACAGGCGGTGCAGGCGGCTGCAAAGCTCCCGGGGCCCCTCGGCCTCCTGGCGGCAGCCGTCCAGACCGCGGAAGCGCCGCCGGTGGATCTCTGGGCTGAGGGCGGCCTCCATCCCTGGAGATCCCTGGGCCTCCGTCGGGTCTCCTGCTCGAGGGCAGCCAAAAGAAGCCCGAGAGAGTCCCAAATGTCCCCCGGCCCCTCCGCAACCCCTTCTCCGGTTTGCAGGAGGGCAGAAATGGGTCTCCCCTCACTCGGCCTTTACCCGCCTGAGGAGAGCAACGGCAAATCCTTCCCGCCAATTTCCTGAGCGCTCCTGGCACTCTGGCTGAGGAATTCTGTGAGTTGAAATCCAAAAGTCAAAAGGATCAAGTTTGAAGACCCCTGCTAAACAAGGAGCCAGAACGAGAGATTTGTGTTTCCTAGAGGGGACCTGGTAGGAAGAGAATGAAAGGGGACCTTCCTTTTCCGGTCTCCAGGAATATCTACGTCCCTGCTGCTCTTCTTCTTCGGAGAGGGGCGGGGTTCGCTGAAAGGCGGGCGGTGGAAGCGGACGTTGGGACGGCGATATTTGCAACGGGCAGGGACGGACCGATGATCTCGGCGTCGCCCCTCTTCATCGGCCGCTTACTCCTGCCCGGGTCCTGCGCCCTGCATGGAAGTCGGGGAGCCTCCGCTGAAAGGAACAAGCTAATACAAATTCTTAATTCCATATAACAATAGACTTCTCAGTAGCAATTTGCATGTTTTACACAGGAATTATACTTTTTTCCTTTAGGTGTTGAATTTACAATATCAAAATATCTATGATTTATTATTTAACATCCATCTGTGATGGCAGGTTTATGGGTCGGGGTTTCCTTTGTAATATTTAATTGTAATATTTCTTTTTCTTCGAAGGAAATTGCCCACTTGTTTCAGGGTTTGGGCTAATTCTGATGTCCGAAGTGTTTCCTTTGGGTGCTAATAGCTATCTATCTCTCAGTTCTTTGAAAATCAAATCATTGTGCTCACTTTAAGTCTTCTGCTAAAAGACGAGAATTGAACTCAGAATAAAATGTTGCAAAGTTGCTTCTTATACCCACCCCTTAATTTAATAATTTGTTGTAGGAGGCTTTTCTCTGTCTGATCAAGCATTACAGGCAGTTTGTAAATAGGAAACAAGAACCGCTTACTTCCAGTCCCAACTCAACTCTGGCTGTTACAATGGGGTTTGGGTGATAAATTCCTGTGAAGAGGGAAGCCACGTGCAAAATTAAGCATTTGTACAGTAGTTTGATTGTTCCTTTCATGAATTTTTATTTTTGTTATTTCAGAGGTATAATTTTATTGCTATATATATTTGTATTTTTTTTGATGATGAGGATGAAGTTGGAAGGGATCTTGGAGGTCATCTAGTCCAACCCTCTGCTCAGGCAGGAAACCCTACACCATTTCAGACAATTAGCTCCCCAGTCTCTTCCTAAAAACTTCCATTTTTGGAGCATTCACAGCCTCTGGAGGCAGCTCGTTCCACTGATTAATTGTTCTGTCAGGAAGTTTCTGCTTAGTTCTAGGTTACTTCTCTCTTTGGATAGCTTCCATCCATTGCTTCTTGTCTGCCTTCGGGTGCTTTGGAGAATAACTTGACTCTCTCTTCTTTGTGGCAGCCCCTGAGATATTGGAACACGGCTATCATGTCCCCTCTTGTCCTTCTCTTATAGCCAATTCCAGCAACTGTTCTCTATATGTTTTACCCTTCAGTCCCCTAATCAAATTTGTTGCTCTTTCTAGAGTCTCAACATCTTTTTTACATCGTGGTGACCAAAACTGGATGCAGTATTCCAAGTGTGGTCTTACTAAGGCATTATAAAGTGGTATTAGCACTTCATGTGATCTTGATTCTATCCATCTGTTAATGCAGCCTAGCACTGTGTTGGGTTTTTTGGCAGCTGCAGCAGACTGCTGGCTCATATTTAAGTTGATTGTCCACTAGGACACCAAGATCCATTTCACAGTTACTACTGTTGATCAAGGTACCACCTATACTATACTTGTGAATTTGGTTTTTCTTGCCTAAATGTAGAACCTTACTTTTTTCACCATTGAATTTCATTTTGTTAGATAGCACCTAATGTTCAAGTCTGTCAAGATCCTTCTGTATCTTAAGCCTCTCTTCTAGAGTGTTGGCTATTTCTGCCAGCTTGGTATCTTCTGCAGATTTGATGAGTTCCCCATCTATCCCTTTGTCCAAATCATTGATGAAGATGTTGAAGAGCTCTGGGCCTCGAACAGAGCCCTGGGGCACCCCACTACACATTTCCCTCTATGTAGATGCAGTTCCATTGAGGACCACACACTGAGTACGGATCACACCCTGTTTTATTACTTTTAACTCGTTTTTCCTGTCTCTGTTTAAATACTCCTCCTCTGGAAACCGTGAAAGAACAGATTATCTTGGAGAAAAACTTACTCATCTGATGGCCTGTAATCAATTCATCAAGAATCTGTATAACCAAAGATCAGGAACAAGCTAAAAGAAATCTCTAATTCCATATGATAACTAAATAGACTTCTCAGAGTAGAAATTTGTATATGTTTTATACAGGAATTATACTTTTTTCCTTTAGGTGTTGAATTTACAATATAAAAATATCTATGATTTATTATTTAACATGCAAAGTTCTTTGAAAATGAAATCATTGTGCTCATTTTAAGTCTTCTGCTAAAAGACTAGTAGTGAACTCAGAATAAAAAGTTGCAAAGTTGGTTCCATTAAGGACCACACACTGAGTACAGACCACACACTGTTTTATTGCTTTTAACTTTGTAAGCACCCAGCCCGCTTGTGGAAAGACAGGCAGCAAATAAATTTAGTAAATAATATTTTGATATTTTTTTTGCCATTCTTTAAATCAGTGCTTTTCAGCCCGTTGTACGCGTACCACTGGTGGTACTTCGGCAGGTGGCAGGTGCTATGCGTACGACAGGTTGAAAAGCAGTGGAAAAAAAGTGGAAAAGTGTACCGGGGGATGAGCTGAAGCAGCAGCAACCCGCACAGGCCTGTGAGAGAGTCAGCTGGAGCTATGGTGTTGCCAGGGCACTGTTGATCTCCCAGGATCACCAGAGGGCTCCATCTGATTGTCGCTCCTGGAAGTAGCCTTTGGGAAAGGAGTCAGCTGCAACTACACAGATGAGGAGGGGGGGCAGAGATGAGGATATAAAGGGACGTTTTGGAGGGAAAGGGAGAGAAAAAAACCCAATGGGGAAAGAGAATGGGACACAGAAAGAGAGACGGAGAAGAGGAGAGGCTTCTTTAAGACAAGGAGAGGGAGAGAAGGGGTTAGAACAGTGCAAAGATTACTGTCAGAGAAAGAAGCACAAGTTTCCCATTAAAAGTGTGTTAAGTGGGTGTATAGACAGTCCTCAACCTACAACCAGAATTGAGCCCAAAATTTATGTTGCTAAGTGAGAAATTCGTTAAGTGAGTTTTGTCCAATTTTATGACTTTATGACTTTTGTCCAATTTTATGCCCCATTTGTTAAGTGAATCACTGAAATTGTTAAATTAGTAACACAGTTCTTAAGCAAATCTAGTTTCCCCATTGACTTTGATTGTCAGAACGTTGCAAAAGGGGATCACGTGACCCCGGGACCATCATAAATATGAATCAGTGGCCAAGCATCCAAATGTAAATCACGTGACCCTGGGGATGCTGCAACGGTCATAAGTGTGAAAAATGGTCAGAAATCACTTTTTTCTGTGCTATTGTGACACTAAGAGAACTGTTGTAAGTCGAGGGCCACCTGTACTTTATCACCTTTTCCCTTTTGTTTGGTCATCAAGTTTTTGATACCTTGCTAGGTGACTGGTGGTAGTCGAATATTGCCATATCCTAAAAGTGGTACAATCTGTGAAAAAGTTGAAAAGCCCTGCTTTAAATGTTACCTCAGTTGAGAGAATAGGTTTTGTCTGGAACAAAAATAATGTTCAAGATAAATCTCTCTTCTTAATCAAAGAAATTCTCCCCAACAACTGTAGCTTTTCCCTCTTTACCATATCTTTATCAACTTCAACCCATACCTTAACATAATTATTTTGAAACAACATACAGTTCATATTTGTCAGATTAACACCCAAGTATTTTACTTTTTATTCAGTCCCAAAAACTGATTTTTTAATCAATTGTTTCACCTTCTATATATTTTTTAACATCTTGTTTATTAGTGTTATAGCCCCATTGGCCATTAATATAATTTTTTTTAAACCTCAAAATTATTTTCATTCTTTCTCTTTTCTTATTTTGTGGAGTAGAAAGGTTATCCTGCTGATCAATTGTCCCTGTCCTTTGGCAGAATATTGTGGTTTTTTTCTCGGTTCTTCCCATTTGACACTCCATATTCCTTGGTTCTTGGGTGAACTAAGTTGTCATACAAAGTTTCTCCCCCCCCTTATATTTTTCCTCAGGATATATTTTCTGAACCTCTGGGTATTGCCCAATTTAGTGGCACATTCTGTTTGATATAGATGTTGTCATTTTATTTTACATATCCAGATTGCAGTCGTAATTTTTCTCTTCAAATGTACATAAGCCCTGGTCAGCACAACCAGTACCTTGTTCTCATCCCATGCTTGAATTTCTCTGCGTATTTGTAATGTTAACTGAAGATAATAAATTCTTTTCAAAATATACTGTATACCGTAGTCTGCATTCTATGATGTGTTCCTTTCTTGTGATCAAAGGGGCTCTCCTTGGTCTCTGGGTCCAGCGCAGGACAGACGGATCGGGGGCTGAACGTCAGAAGGCGCCTGGTATCACCTTATCCAACCGACACCTTTCCTTGCAAAAGGAGAGCTTCGTGAGTGCAGCCGCCTCCGTCAGATGCAGAGACTGACGCAGGATGGAAATCAGGGAGGGCGACGGGAGGGGAAGGCAGGTTGGATCCAGGGCTGCAAACGAGGGGAAGCCTCGCCCTCTGCCTCGCCCTGGAGGTCAGCAGGATGGCTGGAGCAGAGAGCTTCCTTTCCTCTATGCTCCCTTCCTGGAGACGGGACTTGCTCTCTAGGCCACGGGTCAGCAATCCGTGGCTCCGGAGCCACATGTGGCTCTTTCAGCCTTCTCCTGCGGCTCCCAGCCTCCTCTGCCATTTGTAGAGACAGAGGCACTTGCGCTTCCCTGCTTCCTTTCCCTGTGTGTGTAAAAAAGAGAGTGGCCTCACGCCACGCTGTTCCGACAAGCTGACAAGCTTATTGGCCAGGGCTCCTCCCTTTGCTGCATCTCTGCAGGAAGCAGGAAGGGTAGGAGAGAGCCAGCCCAATAATGTGTGTCACCTTGCCAGGTAAGCAGAAGATCAGAGAGAGGGAGAGGAAAGAGAGAAAAAGGAATAGAAAGAGAGGGAGAGAAAAAAGAGAGGGACAGGGAGAGGAGAGAAAAAGGGAGAGGGAGAGAAAAAGAGGGGGGAGGAAAGAGGAGAGAGGAAAGAGAAACAGGAAGAGTGAGAAAGTGAGGGAGAGGGAAAGAAAAAGAGAGGGAGAAAGAGAGGGAGAGGGGAGGAAAGAGAAAGAGGGAAAGTGTGAGAAAGAGAGGTAACAGAGAGAGGGAGAAGAAGAGAACTCATGCACAGCAGCCCCTATTTATTTTTAATTAAACTCTTCAATCAAGCTCTCCCCCCCCCTCGCACGCACAGGCACAACTTTTGCAATTCCCAGTGTTATCTTTTCTCTGGGAAACGGGTCCAAGTGGCTCTTTGAGTGTTTGCAGACCCCTGCTCATTTGATGGCCCGTAACCAATTTATCAAGAATTTGTATGACTAAAGATGAAGAATAAGCTAAAAATATTTCTTGGAATTATACTTTTCTCCTTTACGTGTTGAATTTATAATATAAATATATTATTTACCATTCAATACTTTGGTGGCCACTATTGCCTTTCCTCAGAAAGGCTCTTTCTACCCTCCATGGATTTATATGCTTTTTATGAGAATTGTGTTTTACAAGTAAAGCTATTTCTATACTCTGTGCATTAATGCGGTCTATCCCCAGTGTGGATTCTTTCATGACAATTAAGATGAGCTTTCCCACTATAGCTTTTTCCAGTCTATCTACTTATATGGCCGCTTCCCACTGTGAATCCTTTGGTGGTAATTAAGATGACTGTTGCTAATAAAACTCTTTCCACATTCCATGCATTTATACGGTCTGTCCTCAGTATGGATCCTTTCGTGAAGATTAAGATTTCCTTTCCGGGTAAAGCTCTTTCCACATTCCATGCATTTATACAGACTGTCCCCAGTGTGGATCCTTTGGTGACGATTAAGACTTCCTTTCCAGGTAAAGGTATTACCACATTCCATGCATTTATATGGACTGTCCCCAGTGTGGATCCTTTTGTGACTATTAAGTTGTTCTTTCCGGATAAAGGTCATTCCACATTCCATGCATTTATATGGTCTGTCCCCAGTGTGGATCCTTTGGTGACTATTNTGTCCCCAGTGTGGATCCTTTTGTGACGATTAAGATGTCCTTTCTGAATAAAGCTCTTTCCACATTCGATGCATTTATACGGTCTGTCCCCAGTGTGGATCCTTTTGTGATGATTAAGATGTCCTTTCGGGTTAAAGGTCCTTCCACATTCCATGCATTTATACGGTCGCTTCCCAGTGTGGGTCTTTTGGTGACAAATACGATTACTGTTTATAATGAAACTCTTTCCACATTCCATGCATTTATATGGTCTGTCCCCAGTGTGGATCCTTTTGTGACTCTTAAGTTGTCCTTTCCGGATAAAGGTCATTCCATTTTTCATGCATTTATATGGTCTGTCCCCAGTGTGGATCCTTTTGTGACTATTAAGGTATGCTTTCCGGGTAAAGCTCTTGCCACATTCCATGCATTTATATGGACTGTCCCCAGTGTGGATCCTTTTGTGACGATTAAGACTTGCTTTCCAGGTAAAGGTCTTTCCACATTCCATGCATTTATATGGTCTGTCCCCAGTGTGGATGTTTTTGTGACGATGAAGATCTCCTTTCTGGGTAAAGCTCTTTCCACATTCCATGCATTTATACGGTCTGTCCCCAGTGTGGATCCTTTTGTGACGATTAAGATGTCCTTTCTGAATAAAGTTCTTTCCACATTCCATGCATTTATATGGTCCCTTCCCAGTGTGGACCCTTTGGTGGCAAATAAGTTTACTTTTCCTACTGAAACTCTTTCCACATTCCATGCATTTATAGGAGTGGATCTTTTGGTGACAAATACGATTACTGTTTCTAATGAAACTCTTTCCACATTCCGTGCATTTATACGGTCTCTCCCCAGTGTGGATCCTTTTGTGATGAATAAGATGTACTTTCTGGGCAAAGGTCTTTCCACATTCCATGCATTTACATTCCATAGTTATGTAGTTCAAATTCATCTTTTCTTTTTTTCTATATTTTTCTTTTCTCATTTCTTTTTGATCTTGCTGGGATAGGAAGCCATGAATACCAAGAGAAGTGGATGATTTCTCCCCTCCATTTTCTGGCTCTTTTATGTTTAGCCTTTTGGTGTCCCTCTGATGGCCAAGAACTACTTTTACTTCGTTCTTCTCTATTTCGAGTAGATTTAACCTTGCCTCCTTATCGTTCTTATTCAGAGACACATCATCTGCATGGAAAAAAAGAAAATTAACATTGATTAGACTTTAGAAGCTCCCCCGCCCGTAAAAACATGCCAATCTGCATTCCAGGTTTAGTACAATCCATTTCTCTAGTCAGGATGTGATAGCGGCAATTTTTTATCTAGTAGTCTCCTGACTATATAGAAAGAATGATTTCAGCCAAAGAACAGGTTAAAGCTTTGGTGTTGATCAGTCAATCTAGTCAGTCACTTCCATGGAATATCTAGGACATTTCTCAATTCACCTTATAGTGAACTGAATAGCCTGGCCTTACCCAGAGCAGCCATATTGATAGAAACCTCCTGCATGACTTCTCTGCAGAAGGCCTTCTGCCCAGAATCTAGCAGCCTCCACTCCTCATCTGTGAAGTCCACAGTCACCTTCTCAAAGGGATTAGAACTCTAGAAAGAGAAAAAAGTAGACAATCCCAGGAAACACTTGAAAGTTCTCTCTCTTAATGCACACAACATAAAATGAACAGTTGCAAGAGCCAAATGAACATTTTCTTTCAGGACGGATTCATGCCACCCTGTCCACATAGTCCATTGGGCTGGGAAGCTGCAGCTGAACAAATCACGGCTTAGCTGCTTCCAGGTTGTAGAATGCAACACAGCCAACCATGGGGAGCTTCCCACTGGCCTGGGGTAACTCAGTAAGTAGTTTTCGGCAGAAAATCCCCTAAATCTACATGCCTTGCTGACCAAATTCCTGAGAAAACAGGACAGAGCCACTAGGAACTTCTTTCCTAACCTATTTCAAAATATGGGTAATGTCCTTGAAATCCCAAGTCACTTGAACAACAGTTTTATTGTTACAGCCACTTAGTGTTGACGTACTGGCTTATCCTTCATGTGCTATATTTTTCTTGGTATACTTACAGTTACCTTACAAGGGAGACCGGTGGCATAAATATTTAATAAAATAAACAAACACTTCTAAGGTATGTTTAATCCCACTGTTACTGTTTCAATTCATGGGTTTCATGTCTAACTATTGTAGGCACTCTTCTTAATATTCAGAAATATTAAACTCTTTCTACAATTAAATTACACTTCTAATACAAAGTTCCTACTTGTGAATTGTCTTGTTTGCATTTCCGGCACAATCTTGAAAGCAAAATGTGAGTGGACACTGTGTTGAAGTGCACATAGACTCAGCTTTTGGTATTAAACACAGCTCTTGAATGGATGGAGCTGGAATTCTACTGTTCTCAGAAGAAGCCTGCACTTACCTGGCAATGTGGCCAGAATTGGGTCCTCCTGAAAAACAGCTCCTGAATAGAGCTGGATCGATCTCCTCTGCCCCGGAGCTCTGCTGAAATCTCCTCTGTGAACGGCTCCTGCATCTGAAGAACAAACTGATTCATAATCCATTTTCAGAGGACAATATCTGTGATAGTTCGTATTCCTTACATTTTGCTTTCCTACCTATACTTCCGCAACCCAATTCAGAGACATTTCAGGGACTCTGCATCTGACTTATACTTCAGGGACTGTGTTTTTATGTACATAAAATGTAAGGGTGTGTTAATTAGTTTGTTTCTTTTACTATTGTGGTGCATTATACGACATATTAAACCTGGCTGTATCAGAGGCCATTCACATAATCCAGTTGCTTCCCCCTATCTAGATTAAGGTAACAGCAGATCACAAAGTAAACACTAATCATGATGAAATATGTGGATAATATCACAAAGGATACAGAGGTGTAAAGGGATAAATAAATTTAGGAAATAGAAGCATTTGCCTCAAGAAGAAATCAGTTGTTCAAAAGTGAGGAATTCCAGAAAAGGCTGCAGTCATATTTTTAATCTGTCTTATTAGAGACATGGCTAGATCCCTGATCCTTCTCCCCACCCGCCCCCACTAATGGAGCTCCCAGGACGAAGCCCCCCGCCCTCCTCACCTGCCCCTTTCCCGGCTCTTCCCGCTGGGCTTGGCTGAGGAGGAAGCCTTCGGCCAGGGCCACCGCCTGCGAACAGCTCTCGGCTCCGCACTCCCTCACCCAGCTCGCCATCTCCGCGGGCAGCAGGGCCAGCAGCTGCTCCAGCACCACCAGGTCCAG
>NW_015390536.1:6914-8522 GCF_001527695.2 Protobothrops mucrosquamatus | reverse complement strand
TCTGGGTCCAGCGCAGGACGGACGGATCGGGGGCTGAACGTCGGAAGGCGCCTGGTAGCCCCTTTTCCAGCTGACACCTTTCCTTGCACAACGGGAGCTTCGTGAGTGCAGCCGCCTCCGTCAGATGCAGAGACTGACGCGGGATGGAAATCGGGGAGGGCGACGGGAGGGGAAGGCAGGTGGGATCCGGGGCTGCGAAGGAGGGGAAGCCTCGCCCTGGAGGTCGGCAGGATGGCTGGAGCAGAGAGCTCCCTTCCCTCCATGCTCCCTTCCTGGAGACGGGAGTTGCTCTCTAGGCGTAAAGCGTTTCTCCCGGTGGTTCGTTTCCCGGGTTGCTAGAGCAGAAGGGAGCGTAGAGGACTGAGGGTTTCGGTTTAACGGAGCTGCCGCCGATCCCTTCGTTCTTCATGTCTCTGTTTAAATACATCCTCTGGAAACCGTGAAAGAACAGATTAGCTTGCAGAAAATCTTACCTATCTGATTAATCAATACTCATTTGATTGCCCATAACCAATTTATCAAGAATTTGTTTAGGTGGAAAGGAGGAAGGTGGAGAGGTTGTGGGATTAGAGGGAGGAAGGACAGGAAAGTGAATGAGGGTGGAGGCAAGGCGGGGACCGCCGAGCGTCTCCGAAAATGTATTGATCTGGATTATTTTTTTATTGCTTGTATATGTAAATGCATCATATTGATATTTGTTGTTTAATTACAAAAATCAATAAAACTTTATTTAAAAAAAAACAATTTGTATAAGTAAAGATCAAAAATAAGCTAAAATATTTCTTAATTTCATATGATAACTAAATAGACTTCTCGGAGTAGCAATTTGCATATGTTTTGCACAGGAATTATAGTTTTCTCCCTTACGTGTTGAATTTATAATATAAAAATATTTATTATTTACCATCCAAAGCTCTTTGAAAATCAGAGCGTTGTTTTCAGTTTAGGTCCTCTGCTAAAAGACCAGAAATGAACTCAGAATAAAGAGTAGCAAAGCTGATTCTTAAACGCCCCCACCCCCAAATTTAAGCATTTGTTACAGGAGACTTTTCTCTTTCTGATCAAGTATTACTGGTAGTTTGTAAATGGGGAAGAAGAACCGCTTACTTCCAATCCTAACTCAACTCTGGCGGTTCCAGTGGGCTTTGGCTGAGGAGTGGCTGAGAAGAGGGAAGCCCCCTGCTAAATCATGCATTTGTACTTTGATTATTTATTCCTCTGCCATGAATTTTTATTTTTCTTATTTCAGAGGTATTGTAATTTTGTAGCTATATATATTGATATTTTTATTGCTTTTAACTTTGTAAGTCGCCCAGAGTTCCTTTGGTAAGACAGGTACCAAATAAACAATAATTAATAATAATAATTTAATCATCTCATTGGAGAATGGCTTAGACGGAGTCTTTATCCATAAATACCCTTGCCGACGAAATCTGTGTTCATATGTTTCTGCTCCACTGACCTCCTATGTGCTTAATTTCACCCAATCTTTCATCCAAACTAAACAACAAGCTGCAAAATATAATTTCAAATTTGGTTAAGTTAAACTTCCTCTTTCTATAGCATGTGACATGTTCTATTTAACTCCAGGTTTTTTACCCTAAGGTA
>NW_015390536.1:0-1404 GCF_001527695.2 Protobothrops mucrosquamatus | reverse complement strand
CTGCCACCAATCATTCGAGCAACAAATGAAGCAAAATCTATGGGTGCAGCTGCCTAACATCACACAAAATAATGTATTTTGCTTATCTGAAATGTATGACATGAAAAAATTGCTTTTTATATGTTTAATCTGTTTGTACCCCTTCTGCAGTAATTCAAAACTTCACTGGCTTGAATAGAATTTTATTTAATGGGAACTTTAACTATAAAACTATATCTAGATGGAGAGTTACTGCTTATTATCCACCCTCTGACGCTATTGCTTGGCACACCCCGGTGGTAGCTATCCCTGCAAATATAATATGTGGCACTAACTATGTCTTTAGTGGGTGTGCCAGGATTTGCTATTCGTGCCCACCTCAACATTAATGCTATTTCTTCAGCTATGTCAGCAATTAACCATTTTAGCTATGAAGCATTTAGCCAAAGAAAGCGCTCGCTTACGCACATATATTATGCAAAATCATTTAGCCTTAGATTATTTGTTAGCAAAAGAAGGAGGTGTATGTGGGAAATTTAATCTTACAAATTGTTGTATTGAAATTGAAAAATGAAATCTTTGGTTCTTGGTTCCCCTAACTTCATGGACTCCAAGCTATTGTAGCTTTAATTGGACTGATTGCTTTAGGATGTATTGTAATACCTTGTGTTTTACCCATCTTTGTAAAAATCATGTCAAAAAGTTTATCTTTGTTAGCGGAAAAACGTGCAACAGCTCAAGTAATGGCTCTATGGCAACGCTCTGACCCAGTACAATATCATCTTTTAACTATGGAAGCTGACCATGATGACATCAATACAGGAGACAGACTGTCCCATCCTGAGTTATCAACTGAAGGAAAATTTACTACCTTTAAAGCCAACCCATTTATCGAACTGACCAATGAATCAGAAGATAAAGATGACTTGGCAAACTTTAGTCTGCATAGTACCAGCATGTATGAAATGCAACAAAAAAACTTTTGGGTTTAAGCTTAAAAAACAAAAAAGGAGATGTTGGAACATAGCATAAGTCACTCCATTTTGTAACCTTCAGTATGCTTAATCCTACACTTCTTCATTCTTACGTGTTAGGCTGCAATCTGCAGCTGCAAACACGTAAAGGACAGAGAACAAAGGGACATGTCAAGAAAGCTGTTTATGCAAGCTATAATATTATCACCTCCTGATAAGACTTCCAATGTGAACCATAATTGCAACTTTACTGTGTGTCAGAATCCAATCATATTTCATATCAAGTTAGCAACTATGAAAAACTCCATCCCTGCCTTCCCTGGATTCTGTCATGGATGAAGGGAAGGGGGTGAACAAAGGGGCTTTATGGCCCTCACTTCCTTCAGGATACTTCAAAGGAACTGGATGTGGAATCACCAAAAGGACTAACAATAACAATAGGGGGTCATTA
>NW_015390535.1:54215-57528 GCF_001527695.2 Protobothrops mucrosquamatus | reverse complement strand
CAACAGTCGTAAGTTTGAAAAAATGGTCATAAATCACTTTTTTCAATGCTGTCGTAACTTCAAACAGTCGCTAAATGAATTACCTGTGGTGAATATTTGTGTAAAAGTTGCTGGGGTGTGCAAATGATGGCCCATTCCATTTATTCTCTATTTTTTTTCCTTGGGTTTCTCAGCAAATTCTATCTGGATCCTTATGAAACTGGAGCTTGCGCTAGTTTTCTCCAAATTTTTCTCTTTTTTGCTTTTGGACTAAGTTCCAGAACAAATCAACAGATAATAAATTCCATATTATCAGGAACAACCCAATGTAATTTTTTTTGGGGGGGGCAGCACTCCTTGGTGCCATAGAAAAACCAAATGTTGTTTTTCCTTCCTGAAAAAAAACTATCTAGTAGAGCAGCAAATCACAAAGGTGGGGATTTTTAGTGTGGGTGCCTACAAAAAAATATGTTTTAAATTTTAGAAATAGTACAAGTAGTCCAGTGATGGGATTCAGCTGGTTTGCACCGGTTTGGCAAAACCGGTAGCTAAATTTTGTTGACTTCGGAGAACCGGCCGAATGCACACCACTTCCGGAAGTCTGTTCTAGGCCTCGGAGGCCTGGAAGAGGCCTCCCAGGCCTTGAATGGCCCACCGGAAGTGCGTGGATGCCATTTCCGGAAGTCCGTTCTAGGTCTCGGAGGCCTGGAGGAGGCCTCCCAGGCCTTGAATGGCCCACCAGAAGTGCGTGGATGCCATTTCCGGAAGTCCGTTCTAGGTCTCAGAGGCCTGGAGGAGGCCTCCCTGGCCTTGAATGGCCCGCCGGAAGTGTGTGGATGCCACTTCCAGAAGTCTGTTCTAGGTCTCTGAGGCCTGGAGGAGGCTTCACAGACCTTGAACGGCCCGCCGGAAGTGTATGGATGCCACTTCCGGAAGTCCGTTCTAGGCCTAGACACCCAGGCCTGCATCCATGCAGATAACCGGTTGTTCAGGTATTTGAATCCCACCACTGAAGCAGTCCTCAACTTACAACAGTTCATTTAGCGACTGTTCAAAGTGACAATGGTCCTGAAAAAAGTCACATGACAATTTTCCACACTTATGACCGTTGCCGCCACCCCGTGATCACGTGAACAAAATTCAGATGCTTGGCAAGTGACTCCAACTTATGACAGCTGCTTTGTCCTGAGGTCATGTGATCCACTTTGCAACCTTTTTTACCAGCAAAATCAATGGGGAAGCCGGATTCACTTAACGACCGCGTTTCTAACTTAACGATGGTGGCAAGAAAGGTCTAAAAACGGGCCCAAACTCCCCTGTATTAGAGCAAATATTTGCCTTTTTTCCCCTTTCCCGGATAGAATTGTGAGAAACTGTGGGAGATGTATTGATTTTAAATGAAATCACTTGCTGGGATTCTTAGAACACTCCTGCTTTTATCTTAATGAAGCTTGTTAATGAGAATTCAAAGAGAATTTAGGCTGCATCCCTGGAGTCACCTGTCAGGTCTGCCATCTTCAGCTTCTTTGCTTCGCTGGCTTCCTGCCATAAATTGCATGGGAGTGTCATGCCTCCGTCGGAGCCTGAATCTGCGGAGGAAAATGAGCTGGGACGGGACCCTATGGTGGTTGAGGGAGAGGGGTCTGTGGCTTCAGAGGAATGTGGGAAAGAGCAGGCAGAGGCAGGTCAGGACCCTTCAGGAGTGGAACAGGAGAAACAGGAGAGGCAGAGTTCAGGCGATGAGCAAGGGCCACCCCCACCTGATCCTAGAGCACGGAGAGTGGAGAGAAGGAGGGAACAACGTGGGCAGGCTCAACGACTCGGGAGGAGAGCGTCCCACCCCTCTCTGAGATTTAAGGAGACGCTGTGGGGAGAGGCTTTTGTTGGGAACACATGCTGATTCCTTGGAGTGTTGTGTGTGTTGTTGCTGATCTCTTGTTCTATGACTTCTGCTTGGAAACCTGGAAACTCTGACCATTGGACTGGCTGACAACGTTGCTTCGATGTTCAAAGATTTAGGACTGTATTTTGGCTTCCCTTCTGAGACTGCTCAGGCAAGCATGTGTCGTTAGATTTATGATGTATGTGTCATTCCTTATTATCTCTGTGGCCTTGAGTAAATTCCTCTCCTAATCAGACTGTATGTGAAACTACTTGCAACCAGAGGTATGCGTGTCTTCCTTTGTTTGGAGGCTTGCCAGAAACGTGGGAGCATTTGGGGAAAATTTGGAGCAATTAAAGGGCGGTTTGAATTGCCAGCTGACTGCATTGCCTCTGTGCTGTGCCCTGGATCATTACAGGGAGGAGAAAGGAATTTGGGACAGTAATATGTGGGCATGAGAACAAGAAGACAAACAGCGGGACAGGTGACACATTGATAAGAACAGAGGTGCCAAACCTGAATGAACCAACCTCCAAGGACACCTGTAGTGAGAGGCATCAATCATCCGAGCCATCCCCAAAACATCAAAAGAGCATCCTATTGGGCACTGATGGGCTGGTCAAAGGGGGAGGCCCAGGGAAAAAGGGGAAAAGTGTAACCTTTGCATGGGAATATTCAGATCTAACTTTACTTTCACCGCAACCACTTAACTTTAGTAAAAGAACTTTTGCTGGAATTGGGTATAATTTAATGAAAAAAGGACCAGGGGTAACCTGATAGCAGTGTTCCAATATCTGAGGTGCTGCCAGAAAGAAGAGGGGGGTCAAGCAATTCTCCAAAGCACCAGAGGGAAGGACAAGAAACAATGGATGGAAACTAACCAAGGAGAGAAGCAACCTGGAACTAAGGAGAAACTTCCTGACAGTGAGAACAATTAACCAGTGGAACAATCTGCCTCCAGAAGCGGTGAATGCTCCAACACTGGAAGTTTTTAAGAAGAGATTGGACAACCATTTGTCTGACATGATACAGGGTTTCCTGCCCGAGCAGGGGGTTGGACTAGAAGACCTCCAAGGTCACTTCCAACACTGCAATTCTATTCTATTCTATTCTATTCTATTCTATTCTATTCTATTCTATTCTATTCTATTCCATTCTATATTCCATTCTATTCCATTCTATTCTATTCTATTCTATTCTATTCTATTCTATTCTATTCTATTCTATTCTATTCTATTCTATTCTATTTTTTATTCCATTCCATTCCATTCCATTCCATTCCATTCCATTCCATTCCATTCCATTCTATTCTATTCTATTCTATTCTATTCTATTCTATTCTATTCTATTCTATTCTATTCTATTCTATTTTTTATTCCATTCCATTCCATTCTATTATTCTATTCTATTCTATTCTATTCTATTCTATTCTATTCTATTCTATTCTATTCT
>NW_015390535.1:48166-51957 GCF_001527695.2 Protobothrops mucrosquamatus | reverse complement strand
TTTGTGTTTCCACCAAGAGGTGGCCCAGTTCTTAAGAAATGTTTGGAGAAGATACCCTTTTCACAGATTTAAAAAAAAGCTAAACTGAACATACAAATGAAGCCAGCTGTCTTAATATACATATAAAAAAGGGATATACATAAGGCAAACCAAAGGAAACTTTTGGATAGCTTTCTTACATTGGATTTCCAAAAGAGCTCGGTTAAAAAGTTCTGAAGGATTTTGTGAAAAGGGACAAAGAAAAATCCATCATGCATTCATCATCATCCTAGCCATTGTCCATCCACTGCAGGATGAAGGCCTCTTCTGTATGTTTTCAACCAATACTGTCCTGGGCTTTTTTTTGCCAATTGGGCCCGCCATACTTGCTGATGTTGATCCATCTTGTTTTAGGTCTCTTTCGTAGATGCTTTTGATCAAGTGGGATCCGACCACCTTAATTCACTTGCCATCAGTTCTTCTTGCTATGTGGCCAGTCTATTTCCAATTCATTTACTCTAGAATAGAATAGAATAGAATAGAATAGAATAGAATAGAATAGAATAGAATAGAATAGAATAGAATAGAATAGAATAGAGAATGGAATGGAATAGGAATAGGAATAGGAATAGGATTAGGAATAGGAATAGGAATAGGAATGGAATAGAATAGAATAGAATAGAATAGAATAGAATAGAATAGAATAGAATAGAGAATGGAATGGAATGGAATAGGAATAGGAATTGGAATGGAATAGAATAGAATAGAGAATGGAATGGAATAGGAATAGGAATAGAAATAGGAATAGGAATAGGAATGGAATGGAATGGAATGGAATGGAATAGAATAGAATAGAATAGAATAGAATAGAATAGAATAGAATAGAGCTGGAAGGGACCTTGGAGGTCTTCTAGTCCAGCCCCCTGCTCAAGCAGAAGAACCTCTCTTTCGTTTGTTCTCTAATCCATGTGCAGGTCTATCTTGGTTTGAGATGTGTATCTTTCCTTGTCTCTTTGTGCCACTCGTAGTTTTTCTGTTGATTGTGAGGTTAGTGTCCATTTTTCGCTGGCGTATGTTAAAGCAGGCAGCACACACGTATCGGAAACTTTTATCTTAAGGCATGGGGGGGGGGAGGTTTTTCTTGAAAATTATGCTTAGCTTGCCGGATGCTTGCCAACCACATTTAACACACCATTTCCTTTATTGTATCACCTTCCGTTGAGATCAGTTGGCCAAGGTCTAGTACGTCTAGTTCTTCTCCAGAGATATAATTTCTTTGCCATATTCTTATTTTTTCTTTATTTTCTGTTTTGCTTTCTATATTTACTCCCCTTGCATTTTCTGTTTTTCATTTTAGAATAGAATAGAATAGAATAGAACTGGAAGGTACCTTGGAGGTCTTCTAGTCCAGCCCCCTGCTCAAGTAGGAGAACCTATACTGTCTCAGACAGTCTTGCCTTAAAAATCTCCAGTGATGGAGCGCCCACAATTTCTGGAGGCAAGCTGTTCCACTGGTTGATTGTCCTCACTGTCAGGAAGTTTCTCCTTAATTCAGGGTTGCTTCTCTCTTTGATCAGTTTCCAACCATTGTTTCTTGTCCTTCCCTCTGGTGCTTTGGAGAACAACCTGACCCCCTCTGCCTTGTGGCAGCCCCTCAGATACTGGAACACTGCTATCATGTCTCCCCTATTTCTTCTTTTCTTTAGACTAGCCAAACCCAAGTCCTGCAGCCGTTCTTCGTATGTTTTAGTCTCCAGGCCTTGGATCATCTTAGTTGCTCTTTGATTTTTTTCCCAAATTCTCAACATCTTTTTTGTAGTATGGTGACCAAAACTGGCTGCAGTATTCCAGGTGTGGTCTCACTAGGGTTTTATAAAGTGGTACTTATACTTCACGTGATCTTGATTCGATGCCTCTGTTTATGCAACCCAGGATTGTATTAGCTTTTTTGGCGGCTGCTGCACACTGCTGGCTCATAGTCAAGTGATCATCCACTAGGACTCCAAGGTCCCTCTCATGATTCTTCTGCAGCCTTAATCATTTCATGATTGGCAAGGTGCTAGCAAAACTATTGCCGTGAGAGAAGGCTCAGATGATTCTCTGGAGGTCTTTTGCAGCCTCTGACTTCAGTTTGGTAGACTTGATTAAAGGCGTAAATCAAAGAGAGACGCAAGGATCAATTCCTCTGACAAATGGAGGACTCTTTCAGAGGCACCGACCTGCTTGATTTCCAATACATCAATAGATGCAGAATAAGTAACTATTGCTGCGAGTAATGAGGGGGGGAGCATAGATATGGCCAGTGACTCAGTTCATTTGAAAAGCAAAATTCAAAGGACATAGTATATTTCCAGTTCAATTCCTTTGTATCATCATTAATTGTATTCATTATTAATTTGAACTTAAAGAGTCCTGTAAGGTGGGAAACACAAGGAAATGACTATAGAATCTATGTTGTTAGTTGCGAAGTCGTGTCCGACCCATCGCGACCCCATGGACAACGTTCCTCCAGGCCTTCCTGTCCTCTACCATCTTCTGGAGTCCATTGAAGCTCACGCCTGCTGCTTCAGTGACTCCATCCAGTCACCTCCTTCTCTGTCGTTCCCTTCTTCTCTTGCCCTCCATTTTTCCCAGCATCAGGCTCTTCTCCAGTGAGTCCTTCCTTCTCGTTAGGTGGCCAAAGGACTTGAGTTTCCACTTCAGGATCTGGCCTTCTAAAGAGCAGTCAGGGTTGATCTCCTCTAGGACTGACCGGTTGGATCGCCTTGCAGTCCAGGGGACTCGCAGGAGTCTTCTCCAGCACCAGAGTTCAAAGGCCTCCATTCTTTGGCGCTCAGCCTTTCTTATGGTCCAGCTTTCACAGCCCTACATTGCCACTGGGAAAACCATGGCTTTGACTATATGCACTTTTGTTGGCAGGGTGATGTCTCTGCTTTTTAGTATGCTGTCTAGATTTGCCATAGCTTTTCTCCCCAGGAGCAAGCGTCTTTTAATTTCTTGGCTGCAGTCCCCATCTGTGGTGATCTTGGAGCCCAGGAAGATAGAATCTATGGAGCATCATATTATCAAAAGGTTAGAAAGTTAGAATAACAGAATTGGAAGGGACCTTGTAAGTCATCTAGTCCAGCCCCTGCCCAAGCAGGAGACCCTACACCATTTCTGACAGATGGCAATCCAGTCTCTTCTTGAAAGCTTCCAGTGATGAAACTCCCACAACATCTGGAGGCAACTTCTGTTCCACTGGTTGATTCTTCTTACTGTTCAGAAAAAGTTCTCCTTATTTCCAGGCTGAATCTCTCCTTGATCAGTTTTCTTCTGTTGTTCCTTGTCTGGTCTTCAGGGGCTTTGGCAGTTTCTTGATTGGCCAAAGAGCCATTAGTAAACAGCCCAACCAAAGAATCCCTAAGACTCCCCCCCACCTTCACAGGCAGGCAAGACACCAGGATATAAACTGACAGCAAACAGCACTTCTTACTAGCACTGATGATGTTACCTAGTTGGGTAATGAAACGTCTGCAAGAAAATAAGCTCAGAGACCATTAAGGACCCCATAGTCCGTCCTTCCTTCCTTCCTTCCTTCCTTCCTTCCTTCCTTCCTTCCTTCCTTCCTTCCTTCCTTCCTTCCTTCCTTCCTTCCTTCCTCCCTCCCTCCCTCCCTCCCTCCCTCCCTAAATTCCACTCCCTTCTAGCACTGATGACGTTACCTAGCTGGGTAATGAAATGTCTGCAAGAAAACAAGCAAGTTCAGAGAGCACCCGGGACCCCTCAAATTCTAAACTTCTAGCATTTTCTTCTCCCCCTCCTCCTCCACA